>NC_142931.1:72251497-72261497 GCF_046866305.1 Octopus bimaculoides | reverse complement strand
TATTCACACTTGAGATGGGGAATTTTGGAATCTTACTATCAGCGGACTGATAAAGTTATTTGTACAGGTTTCTGGGAAGTACTCAACTGATTACACACTTACTGAACAAGTCAGATATTCAAATCAACAAGTGAATGTTCACCGCTGAAACTGACTGATGACCAAACCTTCTATTATACCAGAATAAATGGTGAAATGCAGGTGGCTGGTTCATTATAATAAAAGCGATAGACCAAATAGACAGACTGAGAGATCTGCTAGAGAAGGAGTGACCTCGTGCTAAGCAACATTTCACATTCCCGTGCTGTGTCTAGGAAGCAGCAATTAATGCATCAACTTTCCACCTTAGATGAAAAATTCCTGTTGGCAGTGCGCGTCAAGTTACAATGATAATACCAAAGACCACAACGTCGAAGACAAAGACGACAGCAATGACGAGGACGACAACTACGACGAAGACGGTAATGTCTGTGTCGAGGATTTTCCTGTGTATAACGTTGTTAAAGGTGATGGTGACGGTGGTGATCTAAGTGCTACAGTACTACTGTTATTGCTGATGAGGATAATAACGGTTGTAGAGTAGATAAGGATACAGAGAATGAAATAGAAGAAAAAAAATGGACACGCTGAAACTGCTCTGACTATGAAACTGCCACAGAAACTGAACATTACATTTTGTATACGCAGAAGCGCACATTTGACCAAACATACATGGGGAAAAAAGCACACATTTTTTGAGTCCTGTTAATTTTATAATTGTTTCTATTTCGATAACCTTTGGAACATTGATATACAGAGCAGGGTTGGCAATTGTATGCTATATACTTCTTATAAACAATCTAAAATATTATATTACATATGTATAATTATTTATATACGTACATTTTATTTTATCAACACGTCAAACTCTATTGTGTAAAGAATTCTTCTCATTTCTAGTCAAGGCTAATCAATATTGCTTATATTTTAATTATTTCTCTACGCGTGTTTTTGTCATATTCGTATCAGACACGCAGCCGAAACATTAAACGTTCGTATAATTGTAGGTATCAACATTGTGTTCAGAGGCGAGACTCTAACATCAGATTGTTCAGTTTATCAGGATATTGGTAATCATCGTGCACACATTAATATGAATTCACAAGATTGAATACCGTGGACATGATTTATTTAATGTGTGTAGTTATTTTGCCTGAAGTCTTGCTTCTAATTCTTCTAATTAACGATGTGAATTACTTTTGTTACTTAACAACATCACCCTTTACATAACTCTATCCATATTTCAGTGAAATATACGGACATTGCCGAATATGTTCTCAAACCTTTTAAGACCTATCATTTTATAAATGCGGTTGAAGATATTTCAGAATTAATCTTAGACTTAAATGTAACAAATGAGAGCTATTTTGGATTCAGTATAAGGATTATTTGTCATTCGCAAGAAAATCAGGGGGGAAAGTGAGCAAACACCCCAGTTCATTAACTACTAAATATAAAAGAACAAATACGTACAACTGAAATATAAAATCAGTTTCTGACATATGTGTGGCCGGAAATTGGCGTTTCATCCAGAAGTGGCCTAAATGCTGTTTATAGATACTTTTCCTAGACAATACAAAAAAATAAGAAAAATGTGGGGAATGCATGCATGTTTCCATAATTTTGAATCTTAGTTGTGAAATCTTCGATCATTCTTCAGATACCTTATCCGATTCAACCAGACTTATCTCAGAACATTTCAATTGCAATACACTTGTTGAAAGACATCCCTAAGAAAAATTTATAATGAAAGTGTTGTGTGAGAAAGAAAATATAACAAAAGTCTACCCGTTAAGCTTGCGTACTGAGAAGTATGATGGATTAAGAAAAGAGACAAGGAAACAAAAAGAGAAGGAAAATTTATTGGAGTTTAACTTGTATACGGACAAAAAAGATCAAAGTTCACAGGAACAGTAAAATGGATACGAATTGAAGTAAACGGAGTAAGATTGACCATAACAACAGTGGAATCAATATTATAATCTTTGTTTTTTCTAAGATATTAGATTTCATTGGATATGCCTAGAATAGTATGAATTTTGGAGAAGCTGCTCTTTAATTATCATTATGTTTTTTTTTTTTAATATTTCATATTATTTAACAGTTTATGATGTCTTTAACGCTGAATCCGAATAACAAAGACAAAGATTGTTTGTTTTAAAATAAGACATTCCCGATAAGAACGACTGTCTGGCGAAATATCATACACAAATCAATACAGGCTTTAATAGCAAAAATAAAAACAAAACAAACAAACAAGGAACAATAAATCGACAAATCTCACCAAAATCACAGGCTGTCACGTTTTAGAAGGATAAATGAATATGAACCAATAATAATACAGTCTGTTGACTATATATCTTAAAAACGGGTTAATAGAGATTTAAATGCACTTGATCCTAGGTCTGTTCTATGTGAGCTTCCATGCAGCTAAGTACAATAATCTCTGAAAAGTATTGTTAAGTATAGCGACACAGAAACAAAATACAATATAACTATTACGCTGCTCGTTACTTTGTACTTCAAATGGGGGTGTAAGGATTCTTCTTATGTAATGAATATACAGAGCATCACGTCCAGAAGTGTACTATATTGACAAATATTTTGTCAACTGACAAAATTTATTGAATTAAAATCATTGTGCAAATATATATGAATGAATGTGCCGCCAAGTTTCTTTCAAATCTCAACTGCTGCCGAACAGTGGACACTGACATTTTATGTGGAGTATAGAATAGATCGTGAAAGAAAAAAAAATGATTAAAACTGGAATGCGTTTGAATATAAGTTTTCTTAAGAATGACTGTTCTTTAAGATACAATCACAGCAGCATCTTATAATGCGGTCTTTGAAACAATAACAGCAAATTAGGGCGTTGTATTATCACAGGTCTTAACACAAAAAGTCTGTATATGTGTTACTCATAAGTTTTACATGCTCCGGTTTCACTCCTGATTAGACACCAAAACATTTTAAGAGTAAAACAACATCATAAGTAATTATGAAGGAAAAGTAATTCTACCAGATACCTCAGCCATTTCATGAAATGCAATATATTAAAAACGAAGTAGCTGGTCGCCATCAACGCTCACATATCCGATCAACTACACTGAATGTCCCTAACTGTAGAGTATATATCAGATAACTTCAATATACTTTGTATGTTCTCTTCAGAATGGAAGTCACTCCATTCAAGGAATTTCGAAGCGACCAGGAGGAAATTTTCAGATACCAGATCGGGGAAATGTACAGGGCGCGACATTTTGGTTCTGCATATGCAGAGTGATCTTAAGCACACGAAACACAACCTGCCGCGTCGCAAGTCCGCCTCAGACTTGATTAAAGCGTCAAGTATCTAACAAGTGCATATATGCAAAAGTCACACTGAAGTTGGCTGCTTTAAATTTACAGCTGACAAATACCTCACAAATACTTTTGCCAACTCTTCTGCATCCTCCAAAATTACATCGAACTTCTGGAGATCTTCCTTAATTGCCTTCACCCATCTAGTGCTGAGCCTGTCACAGGGTCTCTTCCAGTCCACAGTTTCTGCGCTGAACGAGAATATAGCTCTGGAAAACGGCAAACATATTCCTTACCAGCGCAAGCGGTGGATTGCTATGAGGTTGGAAGGCTTCAGGCTGATGCATACGTGCACGCAATTCTTCGTTGAAAACGCGATGGTACTACCTGATGTTTTCGAGGATCCTTAGAGCTCTACTGTCGGAGCCGTTGATCCTCTTTGCCAGGGTCTTCTTGAAGGGCCACGTTTCTGTTCCAAAGAGGAGAACCGAAAGGACCAACACGTTGCAAATGCCGAGTTTTACCTTTTGTAAGATAGAGCAGTGATCTAAAAGAGATCTTTAAACATCAACCAGTCTGCGCGTGAGTTACTGATGGATTCAAGACCTCTTCTCAAGCGACCTTGGATTTCACTGCAGACCCTGAAGATAATAAACTTATTGAATGTGAATCGCCTGTTCTGTGACGTAATTGAGTACTACCCGCCCATTTGGATGCGCGACAAGGCCATCGCAGATGTCTGGGAGAAAGAATCGGCCCAGAACTTCCGAGCGAAAGAGCGAAATTTCTGAGTGAAAGAACACTTGAAGGCAGCGGCAAGAAACGACGACCGTAGCAGGTGTTCAATACCTTCACAGAGCACGCCCCCATATCTAATTAAAGACAGTCCAGGTGAATGATATCAGGGACAACGACATCAGCAGGGAAATCGATCACTTCAAAAGGAGTAATTCAACCTTCCTCATCACCAATATACAGTGCATTATTTTCCATTAGCTTTTAACATTTCATTCAATTTTCTCTTTCTTCGGACTACTGCCGCACTTGCTGCTGCTTCTACTACTACTACTACTACTACTACTACTACTACTACTACTACTACTACTACTACTACTATCGATGTGGAAGCGATATTTACTTCCATTTCGATACTTACCTCTTGCTTAGATTTATCTCCAAGGATACCGTACACCTATTCACTTCTCTTTTATTGATAAAATCTAAGCCTAGTCTTCGAGTTCGTTCATCATCACAGTCATCAGGAGTAGCATTAGATCCACCAACGCCACCAGCCTTGTTGCCCTCTTCCCTGTAATAATCGTGTGCAACTTCTACTTCCATTTCCTTCCTTATTCTCCATTTTGTCGTTTACCGTGTTCTTTTCTTTCGTATTTCACATACTTTCCTATTATTATCATGCAGTTCACATTTTTAGATATTCTAAATCGCCTTCATTGTATTACTATATATTTATTTTTAATCGCCTTCATTTATATTTACTGATAAGATATTTCTCTATCCCGTTGTTCATATTTATGGGCTTATCACCGTTCTACTACTACTACTACTACTACTACTACTACTCCCGTCACCCCATACCACTCCAACACCCCACCCCACTCCAACACCCCACCCCACCCTAACATCCTCATTCCACCACCCCACCCCACCCTAACATCCTCATTCCAACACCACCACCCCACCACCACCGCCGCCGCCACCACCACCACTACTACTACTACTACTCCCACCATTACCACTCCAACACCAAACCCCACCCTAACACCGTCACCCCACCCTAACACCGTCACCCCACCCTAACACCGTCACCCCACCCTAACACCGTCACCCCACCACCACCACCACCGCCGCCGCCGCCACCACCGCCGCCACCACCACCACCACCACCACCACCACCACCACCACTACAACAACTACTACTACTACTACTACTACTACTACTACTACTACTACTACTACTACTTTTTCTTCATTTTCTACTTATTCGCTCTATTCTTCATTGTTTCTATTATCTGATGCATAATGTGTTCATATTGTTCTTCGTTCTTTAAAACTTTCAGTTTCTGCACTATACTCACATAAGTATATATTTATTCTGATAGATACATACTGAGACATGTGTACACATACTTACATAAATAAGCTAATACATATTTCATAATTCTATAATACGGTACTTTTATATATATTTCCATATATATAATACAATATATTTCGTTTGTGCGTTTGCGTTACTAGATAATATGTGGTACATTATACCTGTACATTATAATATCTTAAACTCACTGACACGTAATGAAAGTATTAGGCACGATGAAAAAATGTCTAATGTTGCAGGCACCCATACATACACACACACACATGCACACACACACACATGCACACACATATTTGTATCTGTGTACATGTATTCATATATTTACAAATATATACATATATATAATATTTTGGTATTTTAAATATGTATATATATATATAATATATATGTATGTATTATATATATATATAATATATATGTATGTATTATATATATAACATATATGTATGTATTATATATATATATATATATATATATATATATATATATATATATATATATATATTTATTTATTTATTTATTTATGTAAGTATGTATGTATGTATATATGTATGTATACACACGAATGTATAATCATTTAAACATATTTATATACACTCACATACATAGGCAGCCAATTGTACGGGAAGAGAGTGAGTGAGAGAGATTTTCAGATATTTATACATATAAATGCGCAAATATATTCGTACTCAGCTAGATACACATGAGAAATGTTTAAATAAACACTGAACATGCAATGTTTGTCCACACATATACATACTTACATTCCATATCTGCACGTAACTAATCTTCAGCAACAACAGTGTTCGTTTCTTATATATTTAATTTAAGATATTACGAGTTATGTAACACTTCTGCAAAGCATACCCTTTTGCTCTTCTTTTTGCACTATCAAATTTATGTGTGATACCCTTTAACTTAATATCTAATTTCACATTTTTTATGAATTTACAATTAAGTCTTCGCCATGGGTACATTCCAGTAACAGCTCTCAGCTTGTCAGCCTGTCAAATTATATGATTTTTTACTCCGTGCAGCATTTCATGCATTAAAAATTTCTTCTGACGCCTGAATATTTTGTGCTGTCAAACTTGCATTTTAATGATAAAAATTTCATTTACGTTTGCGTTCTTGTTGTTGGAATTCTGTTATAAAATTTGAAATTGATGAAATACATTTTCGCAACACAAATTTTGGGGAACATCAGAAAGAAATATCAGCTTAAATCTTGTTATAAAAAGAAAAATACATTTTATTCATTAATAACAATTTCTTTACCATCAACCTGAAAAACAAATGGAAAGAAATTGAAAATATATTTTACTTACAGAAAATTTATGGATTTCTTAAAAATGAATCTAATCGAAGTTTATATATATTTTCAAATTATACTACAAACATTGTTTGACAGAAATCATTGCCGTGATACTTGAAATATCTAATTCTAACATAAAAAGAAAAGCGGTTTAACACTTCAATGCTTTCCTATCTTCAACAAACACTTTAATCTTTTTCTTGAGATACGATTTTCAATCGTTAGAAAGAAGAAGCACCGTGACCTGTCCTCAAGAAGGACACACTCTCTGACCCTAACAACTAGCAAACAAGTGACTTCGTTCATAACAGTCGTAAACAATCACTTCTATCTTCAAAATGAGTCTCGGTCAATGGCCACTAGATCAGATTTCATAGCCTTTCATCTAGCGGGTTTGTACGCTCCTAACTCACTAAACAGTTGCTTTATTTCCCTTCACTACGTGTGTGGCGGCAATATACTTGTATTTCATATTTGTAATGTATATTATTTCAGTCTAAAAAAACTACATAGCTAAGGTGATGAGGGTCTCTGATTCTCTTAATCTCTCCTATGTCCTTTTGTCTAACTCATTCTTTATATATCAGTCCGTTGGAAGTGAGATGTAAAGTCGCAAGTACACATACACACAATTATATGTGTGAATATAAGTATACGCACTGTGTGTGTAAGCATACATACATGCATATATGCATACATACATACATACTTTATTAAAGTTGCAAAAAATCTTCAAAAGTCTGTTACTCGGACTTTCAGGTTCCCATTCGTCAATGAGTTGTCAAGAATACTGAATTAAAATGGTGATGGTACATGTATCAAGTAATATAATATGATATGATACAATTCAACTCAACCAGTTTAGAATTTAAATTTGAATGGATGGCAAATTTTCAAAATATAACAGTTTAGGTTTCCTTACGATTTGTGTGGTTGTGTGATGTGTAAATTAACAGTAAAGTATTAATATATAAGTAAATTATAAGTTCGAATTAAAACTTGTGTAAAGCGGAGGGAAACGCAAATCCAGAAAATGATTAATTAATATATATATATATATATATACATACGCATCTATATATCTATATCTAGATCTATATCTATCTATCTATCTATCTATCTATCTATCTATCTATCTATCTATCTATCTATCTATCTCTCACTCTCTCTCTATATATATATATATGTACGTATATACATACATACATACATACATATATATATATATATATATATATATATATATATATATATATATATATATATATATATATATATATATATATATATATATATATGTATATATACTAACGTATAGACATACTAGCCTACATATGCATGCGCACTCGCATTGACAAATATACATAAACAAAGCAGCACATCAAATGTTCATAATAAATTCCTACAAGCACTTGTAATAAAGTCCTTATAAACACATATATGTGAGAGTGTGTGTGTGTGTGTGTGTGTGTGTGTGTATGTGTGCATGTTTGTGCTTGCGTGTGTGTATACAATCGTAGAGAAAATACCGGAATGTTAAATATGTACAAGCATGAACATTTTAATACGAAGAAATGGAGTTATATATCTATAAACAAGGATAATAAATGAATGAAATTAAGTAAAAATAGAAAATTTAATCACAAGTAAATGAAGTTAGAATAGTTTATTTCAGGCAATGCCATTGAGAGTCAGTTACGTATAATTTATAAAGACGCACAGAATAACAAATATTATAAGAAGAAACCAGAATAATAAGCAAAACTTGCAAGACCTTCTGAAATACACGAAAAATAATTCCCATATATGTCCACATATGCATGTAAAAGTATGGCCGTACAGATGAACAGTGAGAAGCATTAATACTTAGTAAGTGCATACTAATCGTGTCAATTTATTTGGAGATTACTATATACCATTATGGTTAAATTTATATCGATTTTATCCTTTTAAGATTCGTTTGATCATATCCTGTATTCGATATTGCATGTTGTGTGGACTAAAAAATCGTTCTTCAGCGACGGGAAATATTAGTTCGTCCTAACTTTGGAAATGAAAGTTTAAGTGCAGAGACAAACCACGGAAAGGATCAAGAATTGGGTAAGTAGAGGGGATAATGACATTAATAAAGAGGAAACATACTGTTTTAATTAAATACATTAATTACAACTAAAGAAGATTATTTTTCTTTCCTACTTTGAAATGCAACATGATATTCTTTACCCCGCTAACACAATATGAAAATGTTAAAAAATATTTGTCATAATGAAAAACAAATTACTTGGTTGGAAGGCTTATTTGCATTATAGAAGGCCGTCTGACATCCGCTAGGCATTTTGCAGTATTTCGATAAACATTTCCTAAATGTGATGAGATGACTATCGAATGGGATATACATTTTGAAAAATAAATTACTTTATTTGTTCGTCAGCTGTACGGTTGTATAGATTTTCTAGTGTTCCGTAAAATTTCCGCAAATATTTCGATCCATTGTCATAAAAGTACAAGAGATGTGTTAGTAACGTGTCTCTAAATATCAATATAATTGTTTAGTGTGATACAAAGTTCATAAACGTCGTCAATCTTTTTATAATGATTTTATTTTATATTATCATTCAAATAATTTTAGTTCCTTATAGTGTTTATATTTCATTAGTTCAATGTCTTTATATTTTCTCCAAAATATTTGTAGGAAATAACGGAATACAATTATTGTAGATTTTCAAGGAACAAATGCGTAAAAGTCAATTTATTCGTATTCATTTCAATTTACCAAAAATATTTTCGTTGCTGCAATTATGTAATTAAGGATAAAGAGAGTAAATTGATTAGCCATATTGAATTAACAACACTTCCTTGCTTTTATTTTTCTTTCTCATTTTAGATCCTTTGTTGTCATAGTAATCACTATCGTAGCCATCGCCGTAGTTGTTGTCCTCGCGTGATTATCGTCATCATTATCATCACCATGGTCTATGTGGTTGTTGCCAACGTCACGATCATTTCCCAATCTCACATTTTCATATTTAGTTCCAACTTAGCTAAGTCAGAGGTATTGTTTTCAGTCCTGTTTGTTTGTTTGTTTGTCCGTGGACAAGATATCTCAAGAACCGCTGGATGGATTCAGATGAAACTTTGAGAGATGTTTGGCCTCGTGACTGGTACGAACTGATTACATTTTTGGATCGATCCGGTACAGGACAAGGATTCTGGATCCGTTATCA
>NC_142931.1:72216497-72246497 GCF_046866305.1 Octopus bimaculoides | reverse complement strand
TTTTTTATATATGCATGTATTCATAATATCCATGTTGCGATGAAACCAAGATGTAATATCGGCTGAAGAAAATATTACTTTTCATGTGAAATTCCATGCGATTTGATGCAATGCTTCCGATCTCGTCATTTTCCAATATGGAAGCAGTGTGATAGCGTAAATCTATTATGATACACATAAATGAAATTGAAATCTGGTTAGGTTTTACTTGCTGTTCATATATTGAAATATAACATGTATCAGAAAGAAAATGAAAACGTACGAATGGAGACATTGGAAATCAATTGATTTGATTTTCGGCAAAAATAATATATGTATATAATGAGTCCTAACATCGTTTCTCCAAAATCAGAAATCTAGAGCGATTATGGCAATTTCATTCGAGTTCAGCATTATACTAATAAATGAAAGCCAATAAAGAACAAGGTGTCAATTAAAAGGTAACGCAGGAAAGATTTCTGTCGCTACAATGCCGAACAAAATGTTAATACGAGGGAGAACCTACTTGGTCAAATTTCCGTTAAATCATTCGGGTCGATAGATTATTTAGTATTAGTCAGGTACAAGGTACGCCATAATCAGCTAAAACTGTCCCCAGGCATTCTCGACTTTGCCTTGGTCAGGAGTTATCAGTATTGTTGCTGTTCTTTTTGTTTCGAAATATTACCTCTTCCAATCGATCGTAATTTTGTTTAGTTAATAACTGTATTTTCCCTAGACTGTCATTATGTATCATGCTAATAAGACAATAAAATGACATGAGAATTCTTCCAACAGCATCTCCAGACATTGCTATTGAACACTTCTGATGCGACGCGTTCTGTTTTTTTTTAGGTTAATCCAGGATTGCTATTCTCTATCTGACTATCTGGAAAAAAAGTGCATCTTACAAAGGGTGAAGTTAGGATCAACATCAGGCAAATGCTGGTCATGTTACATCATCCAGGAGTCATGATAGGGTATCCGGGAAGTTCAACCTGCGATTAAATCTGTCCATTCATGCCGAACAGTCGTGAAATACACCGCTGAAAGCCGCAGATATCTGTTAAGGTAGAGTAACATGTGTTCATGACGATCCCCAAATACCGAATTGTGGTTGATCGCCAGGTTGCGTCTCTGTCTCTCACTGGCATCGAGTGGTTGTATTTTCTTTCTTTTTTTATTTCTGGAAGCTACGATTCATATTTCAATCTCCAGTCTAAGATTCTAAGCTACTTCTTAATATTGTTTGCTATCTCGCTACTTCGTTCCAAAAACAAAAAAACTCATCATTTCTGCTTTAATCGCTATTTGTTTTCGATTACCTACCTATGTCACCTGATGTTTATGTTATGAATGAATCCGATTTTGGTACGCTTTCAAACCGTCGGCTTTGAACTTCTGGCATTTATTCTTGCACGGAATTTGAATATGTTAAACGTTCAGTTCACAAATTTCTCGTTTGCCAGAAGCCGATTTCCTTACAGTATTGAATTACAGTTTTATATTTAAGACACAAGGAATTACGTACGTTATTTACATTTGACGGATATTTGTTCTCATCTTGTTTGTTATTAACACGGCGTTTCGGCTGATATACCATCTAGCTTTAATCAGGTGTCTAGGGGAAATTTCGAATCTATGATTTCATTCCTAAGGTATTTTTCGATGTTATTATTATTATTATTATTATTATTATTATTATTATTATTATTATTATTAAGGTCATTGCTTGGAATCGAACTCGGAATCTATTAGGCCGCGCTCTTAACCACTACGCCATATGCCCGTGGGCATAATAATAATAATAATAATAATAATAATAATAATAATAATAATAATAATAATAATAATAAGAAGAAGAAGAAGAAGAAGAAGAAGAAGAAGAAGAAGAAGAAGAAGAAGAAGAAGAAGAAGAAGAAGAAGAAGAAGAAGAAGAAGAAGAAGAACAACAACAACAACAACAACAACAACAACAACAACAGCAAAAACAACAACATCAAAAAATATTTAGGAACGAAAACCCAGATTCGAAATTTCCCCAAGACACCTGATGAAGGCTGGAGGGTATATCAGCCGAAACGTTGTGTTAACAAACAAGATGACAAATATCCGTCAAATGTAAATATTGTAAATAAGTACTGAATTTGTTCACTATTTCCATTAAGAGAGAACACTCGCTCTTAGTAAGATATAGATATATTGATTTCCTCGTTGTGGTTTGTTTGTCTTCCCTGTAACATTTGGGATATCCAGTCAGTAATCGTAAAAGTCTTGGGGACAACTGAGCAGTTTCGTAAGATTTTAGCAACTTTGTATGTTGATTCACACCAGATATTCTCATCAGGTATCCTAGATGCCAACTGGCGCTACAGATCAGAGCATTCTCAGGAATGTCGCAATATACCCAATGAAATTAGGCCACATGAACAACTCATAGGGCGTTTATTCCTACAATTAGGAATGTTTGGTGTTCGTTACTCGTCAAGGTTTGCATCACCAACGTAAACCCTCGATCCCACATGGTCCTCAGCGTGAGATGCACTTTCTTCGAAATAACACAGACATTAAACTTTTTTCCATATTCATCTCGGAATTGTTTAAGCTAACCAGCTGTTGTAACTTCCCATAAAACTCCGATCTCAAAGATGGCCACCGCATCTGTATTTAATCGCTTAACATCTTCCTAGAAGTGGCTTCGCTTCCAAAGCATCCCATCTAGCAATATATTGCGTAGTCTACTTACGACCTTGTTAAAGGTAGTAACGATATCTTACATTATTGAGAAAGGCAGGACTTCTGTCATTTCGAACGTGACTGTTTGGAAATTATATTTGTTACTGCTCCCAGGATATATTTAATTCCGTTGGGATATCTCATATCTCAGTTTGATTTTATTATTTTTATGTTTTTTTAGAATTCTTATATAGGTATATTATTTCATGAAGAAGAAATTGCTGTGTGCAATGTTTGTGTATTGCTTTATGCAGTTTATTAATTCTTTTGTTATTCGAGTTCACTGTCATGTTGATTAAGATTTTTCGTAGCAAGTTTGTTCATAGTACTTGGATCGGATGTAATATGGATTCTGCTAATGTTTGCAAAGATAGTGCAGCCGGTTGTATTTTGGTGAAAATGCTGTTGATGATGGTTTTGATGATATTAGTGTATTTGTGTCGTCATTTAAAATATTTTTGCCGACCTTTCGAATCTACTCGTACTTTTGTTAATCACTTCTATTTTAATCTTCATACACGCGTCTTAGATTTTCGAAGCAAACAAAAGTAGTCCTGAGGAGGGATAAATTTATTATGTTCTCTTGACGTTTTAATGTTGCATTCGGTATTTCAGTTTCAGTTGTTGTCAGTGATATGGTAGTCGTTCAGAAGGTCCCTCATTTGTTGTATCTGGTGTTACTTTCGCTGCTAATGTCGTTTTATTTGCTGCTGCGACAGTTGATAACACTTTTGCAGCAGCTGATTTGAAATGTCATCGTTGGTAGTGCTGCAGCTGTCGACTTTGCACCCTGTTCTTGTTGCTGCGGCCACTTTTGTCTTCGTTTTCGCTAATCTACTGGTTCTACTTTGTCTTCCCCTTACGGATATATGTCAACGATTTCGTTTTCCCATGTCACCATATATGTGGGAAATCGTCTTTCTGTCAGCAAATACCCTGAACTTTAAGCAATCCACCAGGAAAATTGTTTTATTTCAGTAGGAGATCCACTGTAGTGCAAAACCAACTGTTCTTCGATCACGTACAGCTATAAACTATGTCTGATATTTTTTTCATTTGTTCAAAAGTAAACGGCGTCTACAAGTGAGCAGATCTCTGTTTCTGGGGGCAAATCAACTGCCTTACGTTTACCACACTTCATTCGATATAGATAAGTTTTTAGACCAGTAGTAGCGCCTTACTGTTGTAGAGTGGCGTTATCCACAGGCAGAAATATTCTCTTTACGGTGCTGAGTCATTTCCTAGGAATTATGTACGTTTTGGAGTTCCGAATGTGGTTTTTCGTCCCTTCTTCCGGTTTTCTACATACATGTAGAAGAATTTTGTTTGTGCATTCCTATAACACAATAAAAAAAGAAATGACAGACACAAAAGCTTTTTCATCATCACCATCAATATCTTTATAAATTTGTATTAACATTACCATTATTACTAGAATTGTTGTTTTGATATCGCCAAGTGACTCCTTCAAGTCGCTTGTATATTTTCTTCGTTTTACCTGCATTTTTTGCATTGTATTAGCTGTGTTGTAGCAAAACGGACCAGTTCAGCTAAGTTCCCACCACTGGAGGCTAACATTCATATACTTATTCTAGAAAGTGCCCGATGAAGAAATCAAAAATGTACAGAGCATGGCACTGAATTATGCAAGAAGAATGGGATGAATGTAAACATCAATTTGGACGGCATTTCTGACGTTGCCTTCGTAATTTAAATCATAATATCACCACCAACACTTGTGCCGACAGAAACTAAAACATCGAGAACAATAACATGCCAACAAAAATAAAGTACTGAAGGTGAGAGTGAGACTGCTATTAATGCCATCGTGAGCCACCATCAATACTGCAATAAATGACAGTAACTATTACAAAATAATTTACGCTAGAGAAGAAATACAGTAATAACAAACACAAAGAAACACTGATGGCAACCAACTTTGAGAATAAAGATGCAGACAATTTAACATATATCTACCGATAAGATCAACATAGCGACCAAAATCACCATTGGTGCCAGCATTAGCATTAAAACAATTTATAATGAGAATGATGTAGCAAGCACACCTACTCTTAATAGTTTTCCTTCCACAAGAATTAAATTCTTTCCTTTTCACATAACTGCAGACAATGCCAAATATGTCCTAACCAGACATGTTCTCTACGACTCTTAACAAAAACGTAGATTAATATATCACTGGAAGGCGACACACACTTCTTGAGGTACAGATACTGCTCTGGCAAGCCAGATCTGACCGTACTTACACAGGAAGAGAAGAAAAAAACATGGACATACACAATGTATGGACAAAAGTAGCTGAAGCGTCGGAAATCCAGTTCTAGCTAAAACAAGAAAATGCTTGAAGGGAGTGTGTACATCAGTGTTGCATCTAAGGTAAGGGAAGTAATTTGTAACGGTAGAAGTCGTCGCACAACGAAGAAGGGGCTATAGAAATAGCCACGGATACTTACTCCTCTGAGCAATATATCCTCATACCTTCTTGCATTCGAAAATGACTATGTAAGATGTCCTACGGGGAGATTATGAACATGAGATTATCCCCGACAAACTTTGGGCCGAATATAAGTCAGATGCGACTCAAACAAAAAAAAAAAAGTTAAGTAACAAAAACGCTCGAATTCATTTACCGGTAGATTGGGGACACTGCACAGTGTGAGATCGAATGTAGTGAGGCCAGGCGTTGCATAGCTGGGAGCCCAAAATACCAGAAGGCTTTCTGTCTCGCGCAAAAGAACAGCGACAAAATCTACAACTCCAGCACCAGCGACAGGAACACATGCACACGCACGCGCGCGCACACCCACCCACATACACACAGATACACACACACACACACACACATACGCACACACGCACACACACACACGCACATACGCACACACGCACGCACGCACACGCACGCACACACACACACACACAATCATTTCTCCACTTGCACACAAACGCAGCAGAGAAGCACAAGATGAAGAAGAAAGGAAACACAACAATAGAACCATCAAAAGAAACAGCAAGCACAACGAGACACTCAAGAAGGAAACCTTGCTAATTTCATTGTGACAAACAAAATAAGGCGTGAATGAACATAGAACAGCATCATAGAGACAAAATAATAAACGAAGGGGAAGGGTTTGAAAAATTCATTCCCAAAACATCCGAAAAGAAAGTGCTAATAGTAACGCCAAATTTACCACCCTCTGTTGAACATCTTCCCACGGATTGTTAGGATATTCAGAAAGTTGGTAAATAAAAATTCTATTACTAGGGCCTTTCAAAGAACACCCGTCTCAAAAGAACACTGACCCTCAGTCACTCGAAGTGACATAAGTGAATAACATCTTGCTTTACTTGTCCAATAAACGTGGTGGCACACAAAATAGGATGTATTAATGGACAATCAACAGTATAAATATTATTATTGAACAATATCTCATACGCTAATTTCATGACAAACAACATTCCTTTTCCATCATCTTGTTTCGTCTTAGCTGTGCTAACGAAATCTGTTTTGTTTTCTTATATGCACTGATTTTCGGGGTTTCGCAATCTGTTGTTAGCAACATAAAATTCTCCATGCACGAACACTGGATAGGGTAGATACGGTTTGCATCTTTATAATCTCTGTCATTGGGTCTTATTTATTGGCATAAAACAGGCCCGACTGACGGGAAATTGCAATTTTCAAACAGTGGATTATAAGATAGCGACAGTGGGTTGAAGAGGAATTTGAAAAATAGTCCATTATTAACATCGTTGAGCACCGTGTCGCGAGGCCATTGCAGTGGCTTTGAGCGTGATATTTGTTTTGAAATAACATTACTCTCTCATAGTATTTCTCTTCCAACAACAGCTTTTGCTCAACCCATTCTTCCCGCCGTCTACATATATGTTGTGACGGACAAACAGAGGGAGATCAGATTGACATATATATTAATAGATGTTATATATATGGTACTAATGAATTCAGACTGTCACCAAGAGGCATTTCATGAAGCAACATATTCGGATACAGCTTGGCTCCGAAGGTTAATTTGCCTCTATTAGATTAGTTCTATATTAACATGTTGTTGTAGGTTTTTGCTTTTCAACAGGTTATTGTATTTTGTTACTACAGAACGATATAGAATATGTTGCTTTATCCAAAGCGGGTCAATGCCATACTACAGCCAATTGTCTTTCCCAGCATCTTTTGTAATGCATTGCATTTCAGCTAAACCTTGCTGTATTAATACTGTTACTAAGAGAGTCCACCAATCCAAACAACACACGAGTATCGATTTTGGTACCATGACCCAATGCCCTATTGCCTTCATTGCCAAGCCTTGTGTTTAAGAACGTATGTAATTAGATTTATATATACTTGGCATTTGTGTCACCAACGCTATGCATGTACGCTCCTAATTCATAAAAAATCTTCTTTTCTCCTCTAGGCACAAAGCCCGAAATTTTTGGGGACAGGCCCAGTCGATTAGATTGACCCCAGTACGCAACTGGTACTTAAATCATCGACCCCCCGAAAAGATGAAAGGCAAAATCCACCTTCACGGAATTTGAACTCAGAACGTAAAGACAGTGCGTAATACCGCAAGACATTTCACCTGGCGTGCTAACATTTATGCCAGCTCGCTGCCTTTTTCATAGAAAATATTAAAGCAGACTTAACGTCTGCTGTGTTTCAACTCAGTAAATAAAGAACTTGAACTAATATAACGCTGCATTGCAGAATGTTAAAACGGAACAGAATTCTTGCTGTTGTATCTCAAGTGTCTTTAACAAATTCCTATCACTGGTTTGGATCAGAATTTATTCATTTAATTTGCAGCTTAAAATTGATTTTTGTTTCATGTGATCTTTTTTCACATATTTTATATATCTATCTTACACTTCCTCGCATCTGCTTCTTTCGTTTTTGCAACGGATCACATATTATACAAAGAGATGAATAAACATACAATGAAAGAAACTACCGTTCAATACAGAAATAACGAAAGAAGCACATCGCAGAAAATTTATTAAAAACAATACATAAATGTGTCTGAATATATATATATATATATGTATATATATATATATATATATATATATATATATATATATATATATATATATATATATATATATATATATATATATATATATATATATATATATATATATATATATATATATTCAGAGAGAGAGAGAGAGAGAGAGAGAGAGAGAGAGAGAGTTAGATAGATAGATAGATAGATAGATATGTATATATGTATGTACGTATATATGCATGTATATATGTATGTACCTATAGAGACATGAACATAAATTTTTTGTTTAATATCGTATTGATTTCGAATGATATCTTCGCGGTCGTCATCACACAGAGAAACCAAAAGGAAAGAAAATCACAAGTATAAGATATTGCCGAAATTATTGAATTATAAAGTAAAACTTGAGTCTGATATTATTTTCAATAGTAAAGCCAGTTAGCAATAAATAACAACAAAATATTTATCAAATGAATAACTCCATCTTACGTTCCAATTACAATTTAATATCCTTTGCATTCATTTCTTTGAAGTGTGTGATATTTCATACCAACTCTGCTCTGTTGCGTGAATCAAATGCTTCTGAATCAATTGTATTTCCTACGTTTTTAAATCATACTGAAACGCCTATAAACTCACACACAGATTTTCGTGTACTTGAATGCATATTCATATAGGAAGTGTGCGTGAAATACAAAGGGTAAAACAAAGAAAAAAAAACAAAGATTCAGAATCGTGTAAACAAACGAGATAAAGAACTAAAACATCTGAACAAATATACATGTTTATAATTAATAGTTTCCTGTAGATGGACGTATTGATAGATATTTGGTGAGATTGTGTAGGGTTGATTGTTAATATCCTTAATTTTGCGTTATCAATGGCGAACATATTCACAAATAATGCATATACAATTATGTACATATATACATAACTGGCCACAGCTGTGGACACATTAGCAATAATATGGTTGTTTAAAAAACTTAATACATACATATCTATATCTATATCTATATAAACAATATGAGAGATCACTATATGGATCCCTTGTACACTATATATATATATATATATATATATATATATATATATATATATATATATATATATATATATATATATATATATATATATGCAAATTTGTTCTAATTTCTACCGAAGTCAAATATTTCTGCATCTGATCCTGTTCGACCCAACTGATATCATTCTTTCATTATTGCTAGCATTGTAACATCCAAATGAATTAAGGAACGAATGCTTGAACGGATGCGTATAAGATTCCTTTAAACCGTTTCGGTTTGACATCGCTATATAGTAATATTCGTGAACTTGTAGGTACATATTACACAAATTAAGGGAGTCACAAAATTGTTTACTTGACGTGCAATGACTCTTTTCACAGAACAGTGAAATATATAGCACTTGTATTTCTTTAGAGAGATATTCTCGTGCGCTTGACACGAAACGGATGGATTTAGAAATTCTATTAAATTTATTTCATTTATTCTGTTTCTACCGAAGATTAAATCCAAAAAGATTGAACACAAATATGATAAGACAGAAGATTTGTAATCACAATACAAAAGAAATATATCGCTAAATGATAACTGCAAAAAATGTAAGGAAAACATATCAGAAAATAAGAGGTATTAGATGCATATCCTGATGATGGAATGTTCAGAATGAATGAAGCAATAACTGTTCTTACACTAACATATATTTGCCGTCCCTCTCTTGTATCATCTAACTGTCTGGATGTTTTGCGTTCTTGTCCCATTCTGTATTATATATATATATATATATATATATATATATATATATATATATATATATATATATATATATATATATATATATATATATATATATATATATAGCGGCGTACGTACACCTTGTCTCTTATATGTAAGTATACATTTTTTTAAATCTTGTATGATTTATATCTGTCTATCAGCCCCTTCACCCTTATACTTTCATTCCACTGTTCATTCTTTCGCTTCTCACTCATATTTGCTTACCTTCTCTTCTTGCTTACTTTCCCTCCACTATTCACTTCAAAGTGTCCCTGTCATTTTTTCTCTCCCCTCCTTAATTCTTTTGTCCCTATGCCTATACCTCTACCTTTCTCTCTCTTCCCACGTGACCGGTATTCGGCCAAGTCTGACCTTTCTTTCCTGGCTGGCCCTTGTGCGTGCAACATCGTCATTCCTCCCTTTGCCTGTGAAATCTTGTATCTCTGCCGTAAGGCTTTATTTCCACACACACCAGCTTAATTTAATTCGTACTTAGTCGAAAGACATCTGTTGTTATGCCCTGTTATTTTTATTGTATTTGTGTACCATTGTTCGTTTTCTTTTCCATCCTTGTTTTTCTATATATTTGCTGCTTTCTTCCAAGGAATCTAATGCTCTCAGTTTTCCTTGGGGCTGGCCAGATTTGAGCAATATCGAGAATAACCAGCTGAAATTGCATGGTTAATCTGGATCTCGACCGAGGAAATCAAACTCTGAATCACCTGTCCTTGTTTTCTTTGTATCGTCTATCTGGATGTGTTGCGTTCTTGACCCATTCAGTATTATATATATATATATATATATATATATATATATATATATATATATATATATATATATATATGTCCTTTATAACCTTCGAACAGGGGAGGTCAGCAGTGTCCCCCTGCTGGTTTGGCATCTGCAGACTAGTTTCAGGGTGTTACCCCTTGTCAATGCAGAGCAGCCAAGCCCTATTTCTGAAAACCAGTGGATAGATTCCACTGAAATTAGATAAATGACTTTCGAACAGATAGTCAGCAGCGCCGCCTGGCTAGGGCTTGGCTGCTCTGCATTGACAAGGGGCAACACCCTGAAACTAGTCTGCAGATGCCAAACCAGCAGGGGGACACTGCTGACCTCCCCTGTTCGAAGGTTATAAGGGACACAGGTTTAGTGTGTCACATAGCTAGCTAGAGGCGATGGCTTCTTGGAGCTAATTCACGGCAGCTTTCGTCCTAATTTTGGGACTGCCATGTTGGCTTGGCGATAACTATTAATATATATATATATATATATATATATATATATATATATATATATATATAGAGAGAGAGAGAGAGAGAGAGAGAGAGAGAGAGAGGTTATGCTTCCAATTAAAATTTAGGAAATTTCAAAATGTAGTTTCAAAACGTTGTTTTGGATATATTCGTAGTATCGTGCATTGAATGAGGATGATGTAATGGAATCGAATGCACTCCACCATGCAAAGAAACCTTAGCAGAATAGATAATATGGTATGATGCGTGGGTTTATAATACTTCTCAGATGCATTAATGATGCAGGATTTTTGCTATGTATTCAGAGATTGATACTTAAAGAATGCAAAGAATCAAATATAAAGAATAAATTGGAATGTGAGAATGGCTTTTCAATGAAATGTGCTCAGATTTTGAAGTTATTTTATTGCTGTTCATGCCAATCATTTGTGCCAACACAAAAAGACATACACATTCATACATATATATATACATTTATATAATACACACATACATGCCCGTGCATGCACTCATGGACGCATATGTATAAATATATATACATGTATACATATAAATATATATACATGTACACATATGCACTTATATATATGTATGTATATGTGTATGTATATAAATATATATATATATATATATATATATATATATATATATATATATATATATATATATATGTGTGTGTGTGTGTGTGTGTGTGTGAGTACTCACGTTGCCACGAATGATGCGAATGACCAACAACGAAAGAACTCCACTTTCTTTAGAGTGCTTTTCATTGAAAAGCCATTCTCACCTTCCCAATTATTCTTTGCATCCTTTACCTCCACCCCACTCGCCGAATACATACTAAACATCCTGCCTCATTAATGGAGCTGTGAACCAGTATAAGTGCAAGCATCATACGAACATTCACTGCATTCCATACGATCATATGCGTTGAGAAAGTTTCTAATTTGCTTCATAATTTTTAAAAAGGAAGATACGGATTTAAACCGTCTATAAATGCAATTGCCTTTAGTCACTGTCAAAATCCATGCAACGATTGCGCTCGTTTTCTAAGATAAAATGTCTGAATTATGTGTTTCTTATTTTCCAAAGTATTTATGTATTTGCTGAAGTCCCTTTTAATGCAGCATTGGTCATTTAGTATATATAGGTACTTGTTTTCTAGCTTATACCTGCATGATTGGTTCGTATCTATATTGCATCAAAATTGTTTAAGAAACATTAATATCAATGTTAGACTATCTCCAATAGTGTGTCATCATTTTCTTTTTCTATCGCTTTTATCTTTACCATATTGTCATTGGAGCGGCTAGAATTATCATAATAGGATATGATTTCGTTTCCTTAAGTAAAAAGACTCCACTTAAAATGGTTCCCTTTCAGATATCTACAGTTAATAAGGTATTCGCAAAAACCATCAAGATTATTTGATCACATATAGTGTGTGTGAAAAAAGATTTGATGTGTTTTCTTTCATGTTAATAATGGTTTTCCTAAACATTTATATTTTGTATGATTTTTTCTTTCCTTGTTAATATATTCTTTCATTCATCACTAAGACACGGGCAAAACTGCACTTTGTGAACGATATTTAAGATGTGATATGTGTATGTTTTTCTTCATTGCAATGAATATGATAACATGAACTCGGCTGATTAAAAGGTAGCAACTAATTACAATAAGAGAAGAAGATCTGATATTAAATTGTGAATTGTTGGAAAATGAGGGCTGATCTTACGGTCACACTGTCTAAGAATTCATAAGCGCTAAAATCTATATTTTGTTTAATACTATGATGTATGTGTGAGAAATACGCTTTACTTTATTTTCGATGTGAGTATAAATATTTCTTTGATATACATATTTTTTTGTTTTGACAGGTGAATATTTCGGAATAGCCATACTGAAATTGCAATAATAACTTGTACTAATATTTCGAAAGGTGGATGAATGTGAAAAAAAGAATGCCAAATATCAGTACAAAAGAAGAATATCTTTTAAAATGCTATTCATTATTCCTTTAATCAATACCAAAAACTGAAATTTCATGAAAATAAAACAATAGACAAAAACTGAAATTTCATGAAAATAAAACAATAGACAAAAACTGAAATTTCATGAAAATAAAACAATAGACAAAAACTGAAATTTCATGAAAATAAAGCACAAGCTTTACTTCTCAATAAATGAGAAATCATGTGAACACCTTCCTTTCTCAATTCATATTTCTGAAAAGTTAAAAATTACGATCTGAACTCTATTAAGGGATGCTATTTGCATTGCGACGGAATATTGTTTTCATAAGAACAACATGCATTCAGTATCCTGTTTTTTTTTATATATGTACATGAAACTAGTATCTATTAGTCATTTTGACCAAATATTATACGTAAAAGTTTTAAACAACTCTACATGTAATAGACAGAAGAAAACTCATTTGCCTGTGTTGTATCGCAGAAAAAGTAAAATCGAGGCTCACTTGAATGTTTCAGTACAATGTGGGTCTTAAAAGAATGATTACTTCAGGGAGTCCTTGAACATATTCTCTGGCAGAGAGCATGTGTATGTCGAACAGGCGTCGCTTTTCAGGTATATGCCGGATTCCAACTGATTATGTGGCAGCCGGTTTTTTTCCGGAACCATCAGTACACCACGATAATGTTCTTCAGAAATGATCAACCTGTTAATTCTCACCGACGTCTAGACTTCTCTCGAGAATGAGATCACTTTTAGCCTAGACAGTCATTTAATGAATGTGATTTTGGAGATTCTGCTGTGTATATTGCCATTAGCTTACCAACCTAAGACAGCCTGACAGTATTTTATATGCTGGTCTTCGCTTCATTCAGAACTGTATCTCCAGAAAAAAAAAAATAGTTGAAAATTGCGCTTCATAAAACATTACTATATTTCACATTACGCAAGAATAATTTTACCTTATGTAAGCACGTGGCCGGCAGTTTTTGTAATACCCAATAAACGATAAAAAGAAAAAATTGTCCTTTGCTGCATTCAAAGCAGGAATTTGAGTAGCGTGATGAAACAACTCACAAGATTTTACTCAGCACACGTAGTTTATATTGAAGGATTTATTTTCGACATGCAAATATTTTCTCATCTAATACTTTCTACGTTATTAGCTAATACACTTTTTTCAGTATCTGGGTTCTTCCATTTAGGTCAGTGCCACATAATAGTCTCTTTAATATACCTTTATTTAGTTTGATCCTTTTAGTATTTCTCATAACAAAAGTATTTAAATAATTAATTAGCTCATCATAATTTGATGCAGTACACTTCTGAATAAAATACAAATATAATTTTACTGTAATATATTATCCCAAATATCGTTGCATACCTTTTGATTCTATGATATAGAAAACGCAGAAAAACATACAACAGCTGCATACCATTATAATACAACACACTACATTGTGAATTTATTCTATACTCTAAGATTTAGTCAAATGTCCTTCCAATAGAAACTGGCGGAAGTGTCACAGCGTGGTAAGAATCGATTTCCCGACGACATGGTTCTGGATTCACTCCCACATCATGGTACCTTGCGTCTACTACAATAGCTTCAGGGAAACTAAATGCTTCTGAGTGGATTTGGTAGACATAAACTGAAAGATTCCTGACGTATATATATATATACACACAAGTGTGTGTGCTTGCGTGAGGGAAGAGAGAGAGACAGACAGAACGTGTGAGAGAGTTTATATATGTATATATACGGATCAATGTCATTGTGCATCAAAAGTACCCGGCATTGATTATCAGTGAAGTAGCTCTTCTGAAGTGCGACAACGTAAGAACTCACACTGCTCGAACTTACCAGAATTAATTTCAGAAACTTGAGGAAATCGAACTGATGTCACTCCTAAGATATAGTCCGGAGCTAGCTCCCTCGGATGATTACATGCGCTGAGTCGCGGCACACTTTCTGCGATCGAGGCGCTTCATCAACCAAGAGGAGGTAGATACTTTAATGAAGGAGTTCTGCACCTCGAAAGACAAGAACTACTATCAGCGTGGGATCAAAGAAGTGGTAGAATGATAGCTTTTAACGGTGCAATACGATGGCATGTACTTCAAATTTGTGCTTCCTTTGTTGTAATTTGATGAATAAAGCAAGTAACTTACTAAAACACAGCAAACCTTTTCAGTCATATGATGTGTGTGTGTGTGTGTATATGTTTGTCTCTCATAGCTTCAAAACCGGCATTGGCTGTCTATGTAACTTAGCGGTTCGGCAAAGAGACCCGTAAAACTTTAATTAAACAACATATCGATATTCGTTTCATAAGACCGATATACCGATAGCTGTTAAGCATTCGTATCAATAAAATACGCGTGAGTAAATTTGACATGACAAATAACTTTCAATATTTTCGTTTCATCAATTTTATATTTGTGACTGTGATTTAACACGTGTTCCTTCAGGTATCGATATTGAAGCTAACTCCTCTGATGACTTCCTTTACTCTGACTTGTTTTTATACGGTTATATTGCTGCATTTCATCCACCCACTACAAATGAGCCAGGTATTAAGCGTCCGTTTTGGGGCACATTTATATTTTAGAAATTGTTTCCCTCACAATTCACTTCAATATATAGTAGTTTTCTTTCGATACATATACTTTGAAGATTTAACAAAACAAGCAAAAAAAATCTCAATATGTATGGAAGAGAAAAGGGGGAAATGAATATAAGGGTTTAAAGTTGAAGAATAGACGAGATCATAAGTGACTGAGTGATTGGGAAAGCAGAATAAAAGCCGAAGTTCGTTCAAGTTAACCGAGATTTATTTTCAATGAAAAATATAGTAAAAGACAGCGTTGCTTCTCTTACATTAAAAAGTTATTTTCCGGATGCATTTCAGCATTTGTAGCAATGTACGTACAACATTTCGAAATCTACTGAAGAAACACATGGGTGAAAGTGCATTTATAATTCATGAATCTGTTACCATTCCTGGACATGATTAAAGAAAAAAAACTTCTCTCAGCTTAACTAACTTAACAGATATAATATTCACGGACGGTGGAAACGATATCCCGTTTAAAATAAATGAATAATAATCAGATATAATAACAAGAAAATGTAAATTGCTTATAATTTATTGTTTCTTTCCTTTTACAAGGAAATTATATTAAAATACAGGAAATGTCGGAACAAAGGATATTCAGAGGCCTGATTTTGTGTTTTAGAGTAATTAACCTCCCCTCAAGTGTTCAGTATGAAGAATCGCCATAATGTTTTGTTGCTTAGATTATAAGATGATGAAGTATGAAATCATTATCCCTCTTATATGTATATATGTATGTATGTATGTATGTATGTATGTATGTATGTATGTGTGTATGTATGTATGTATGTATGTATGTATGTATGTGTGTATGCATGCGTGTGTATGTATGTATGTGTATGTATCTATGTATCTATGTATAATCTTAGGTACAATGCTACTTCATCAAGTAGAAAAAGAAATGAAAGTCGGAGAATTCTAATTCTGCAATAAGAACACTTTCATGAAATTCTTTATTATAGTTAGCATGTTGTTGCTTCTAACTATATTATCTCACATTCATATGAAATCATATTAATCACAAATTACCCGGTTGATCGATTAAGGTAGACATTAAGTTGGACAAAACTAAACCGAAACATCTATAACAATTTATCCTCATGTATATCAATGATATCCGATAGTAGTAAACATGGGTCCACTATTAATATTTAATATGTTCTATTAGTAGAATAAAGCGGTATTTGATGATGAATCAACTGTCAACAAATGTTGTATTTCTGAATGGATTCATGGCGTTTTCCATTTATCAATACTTCATTCCATTTGGGAAATATTATATGCTTTCTACCAGCAGCTTTTCTCACAAGCCTTTTCTGCTAAGCAATAGTAAATGTTTACTGATTTTGTACAGTTTTCTAAACATTTTTTTTTTCATATTTCTTCTCTATTCTTTAAGCTGACTCCTTTCACAAACTATTTTGTAAATAAATATTCTTTCAATCATTATATAATACTGAAATTTATAGGATAAATAGTAGTGAACTGGACTTAATAATATAAAATGATAAGTTTTCATATAAGTTGCAGGAACATATTATGAAATACAGACATGTAATTCTAATGTTTACTATGTAATGTATGCTACTTTTTTATAGTTGCTATATATCCGTAAATGCAAACGATTCTCTGCAGTTAAAGTTTGGAAAAGTATATGAATATTAGAGTGGTCGTTCCTACTCTAGCATGCAATGTACCGACCAGCACAAAACAGTTATATATATATATATATATATATGACACCAATACAATGATGAATGAAAAAAAGATGTTTATTCTAACACTTGGCCGGTGTATAACTGCATACTCAACATGATTAGAACTTACTGCCTGTACGAACGAAACTGAATTATTCTTCTGAAACTAGTCTAATTGTCAAAACATTTAGTATTTCACATAGTTCGAAATATCGGCTAAAACATTTTTTTTAACAAGGCCAGCAATTTCGGGAGACGAGAAGTCAATTGCATTGCTGCCAGTACACAACTGGTACTTATTTTATAGAACTGCAAAAAATGAAAGACACGGTCGACTTTGTTGGCATTTGAACGCATGAGGTAAAGAGGGACGTTATACTGCTAAGTCTTTTGCCTGACGTTCTGACGGCTATGGCAGCTCGCCACCTTAAGTATAGTTGGAAATATTGCCAAATAAACTCTGAATATATCAAATAAAATCTGACTCAATCTATATATAATATGATTTTTATTTTGTCTCGAATTTCTACATAGACTGTACCAAAAACAGACATATATTTTATTACTTATTTGAAACATTATCATCGTATATTGAGGTAGCATATCTTAAAAGCTGCAATCCATACTGACTTTTACGTTGCCTTCTGTGGAGAGCTAATGGGTCTGTTGCCCAAAATTAAAGGTACCTAAGTAGTATGAATATAATGCGTAATTAATGACTGTATGCCCCAGTAGTGTTTGATCAGAAGTTAAGGACGAGTTAGAATTATTTCTGTAATGAAATCACTTTATTGTTCCAGAAACAAGTTGAATTCCAATAGTTGGCTTATTTGTCCCAAAATTCTCCTCTCTATGTAAAATTAACGACGTAAATGTCTTTTGGCTCCCTCTTGATCTCTCACGTCATCTGACAAACTCCAACCAAGTTGGCGAGAATTGGCCAAGCTTTACCTGCCTGAAATAGCAACCTAAATGCTTTTAAATCAAATCCCAATACAGCATGTCCAAGAACCAAATGAAGGGCAAATTTTCAATTCCTGCATCATTCTAATTGCAAAAAAGTATAATATATCTATGTAGATCAAATGTAGACTGAGGTTCAGGGGTCGTAAATCGACAGAATTTCACGTTTGTTCATATAAAACTTGCTACACATATACTAATGAGCTGGGCTACATTTGATGCAGTATTTAATGTTTTCTTGTATGCGTAATTTTCAATATTTTACATTTCAGAATCTTTTTAATGAGTAATACTATTAATATCAATTTTGTAATCATATACTATTATTTGCAATTTTTTGCCGAATTAAATCGTTTACGCTCCGGGAAAAATGTTTAGCGGCATTTCGTCCGGCTTCCCATTCTGAGCTCAAATTCCATTTATATCGCTGTAGTCCCACAGTATATCAAATACTAACGAAAACAAAAGAAGCACAAACTGCATAAATCAATCTGTTATATCCTTACGCCTTCAGTATCGTAGTACGTATGATATTGTTAACGATAGATAAAGAATAAACTGTAACTGGTATAACAATACGAAATGGAAACAGCGGCCGTTACAAACATACAATGGACCAACAAACATTTAAGAACCAACGATCAATATATCCAACATTCTAATTCGAACTTTAAACTCTAACTGGGTTTCAAAGACCAAACTACAAACTGCCAACTACATCAGATCGGTAGTATTTATATGTAGCGTTGTGGTACTCTCGCCACAACATCTCTCCTTATGAGATTTCGAGTTCTGAACGAAGTAATTCTATTTATCATTAAGACATTTTATTTATCATTATTATTATTTAGTATCTTTTTCACTTGGACCTTATCTCAAGGTGTTCGGTCTTCTTCCGGTTTGTCATGCTGGTTCTACGGGACTCCATTATATTCGGTGCTGGGACATTGAATACGTAAAAAATACTCCTATAGGAATTTCTCTCTGTTCTTCAGCATGTCACTTCTTTAGCTGATTTAAGTGTCACTTATGTTCCCAACGAGGTCCTTAAATTAGATACAATGTACTTCCTATTTTTGATTACAGGACCATCCTCCCATCCCTCTTTACCATTTCTGTCTGTTTTAAAATGCACTTTATGTCCTACTTCAAAATATTTCGTTGTATCTTCCGTATTTACTTTACACCTTATTTTCTCTGGCAATGACTTATCAAAAATCGATTTAATTCTTCTCGCAAACATCAACTATGCGGGTGACTAATCTGCATTTGTACTTGGCCTGGGGATTACTCCATATACCCTTAAGAATGTTGTTAGTGCTTCGTCGTTACTTAATAGGTTCCTAGCTTTTCTTGACGGTTTTTTTAACGTGCCCATGAATATTTTTACTTACCCATTTGACCTCGGGAGGTAGGGTGGAGTGAAAATATGTTTTATCATAACCATTTTACAGAAGTTCTTGAATTCATATCCCGACAATAGCGTTCCATAATCAGAAACTAACGTGTCTGGAACACTATATTGCGCAAACAATTCATATAGGAATTTTATAGTTATCTTATCCTCTGCCTTCGCTTGCTGTAAGGCCTTCTATGAAGATAAGGGAAATAAATATATCTTGAGTAAGTTCCTGAAGTGCTCACACACACAGTTGACTACACTGGCATATGTATTAAACTCATCATCGTCGTTTTTTTTTTGTTAGGTTCCAAAAGACATTTCATTCGAGAGTTAAATATCGAATTCTTGTCACAAAAGATCTTTGAGTTTAATTCAATAGTTTCTTGGAAAGAAATCTCACTCGACGTCTTGGGCAATACAAAATTACAGTAGGTTTATTGCTCGACCGGAGCTACCTTGCGCAGTAATATCTTCACTTTCTCCTCATCCGATCATGACATGTAACCGTTGTTAAAAATTTCTTCGTACGTTCTGTAGTACTCAGGAAACTTAATGCCCTCTTACATATTATACGTGAATTCAGAAATCAAGTTTGCCACGCCATCTGGCGTAAACGAACTTACCGAATCTTCGGAATTCCTTGACTATAACTCAGATAACTGCTATTGTTGTTGTAATATTTGCTTCTGCAACTCCTGTAGTTGTTCCTATTGTTTCTCGTGAAGCTGTATTACTGCAGCTATTAGGTTCTCCATAATTTGTATGACGTACAAATCGTGAAATAGCCTACTCGAACTTCGAAAATCTCCTCGTCACCAGATGTTATATCCTTATACCCCACAATATCGTAGTACGGTTGATATTGTCGACGATAGATAAATAATATATTATAACAGTGATATAACAATACAAAATAGAAATAGCGGCAGTAACAAACACGTAACGAACCACCAAACAATATTTCCATCACACTAACTCAAACTATACCTGAACTTCAAAGACCAAATTACGAACTGCCGACTTTGCCAGACCACTAAAATTTATATTTAGTGGTGCCATCTATTCTTGTCAGGCGGTGTCGTACTCTCGCCATAAACACAATCCATAGGGAGAACTACGAAATAACTTTTGTACATTACACACTTTGCCTAAATGGAGCTTGATTCGCGATGTCGAAAGCCAACAGCAATATCATTGTGACAGATCAAATCTGCCCAAAACCTATTCAAACTGACCGAAACATGTTTTAAGGCTATGTGTTTACACTATGTAAACGAGTATGTTGAGAATATATGTCTAAATCCCCAAAATTCGAGAAATTTTTACTGAGAAGCTAATAAGTAGATTTCATAGTTTGTTTCATGTTTTGTATATTCCATTGAGAGATGACAGAACTAAGTAATAGATTAAAGCAATTAAAAAAATGTTATAAATTTAGCTGACCATAGGGTCGATAAGGATAGAACTTGGCTCTCCTCCTATTCTGTGAACTAAAATTATTTGCATAGTTATCTCATTCAACAGAATAATGTTGATGCTAAGTGTTATTTATAAATATCTAAATAATATATTGCATTGGTTCAGAACAAGTAATGTTTTCGACAAAGATATCTTCACTTATAAGTGATGCTATTAAGTATTTAAATCAATGTCTCTAGCCAGCATACACTCTTATCACTTTATCTACATTTCTAGTAAATGGAAATCTTTCAAACTAATGATATGTCAGGTTCAAAATTCAAGAAATGTCAAATAATTTAACAAACCTCTTTTCACTCTCGGGCTATCTTCGACTAACAATGCCAAGAAAGTAATTCACAGAAATTTCAACTCGACATTTATCCTCACTATCAAAACAAACTTTTGAGTTTGTTTGTAATAAATTCTGTCATCACATTTTGACCTATTTCTCACATGAGGAAACAATAAATTTATGGAAGGTATATATATATGTGCGTGAGTGTAAATTTATGAAAGCTATGTGTGTATATATCTACGTAAATATGTATGAATATATGTATATATCTAAATCTATACCCCCCACTCACATATATTTATATTTGGAAATACTTAGTTGTAAGTTAACAACTGTATTTGTCTTCTGCATCAGCGAATGTTACGGTAAATTATATTTCACTTCTACCATATGGGCATGAAATGTATTTAGCTATTATCTAGTTGACTGGATTATGTAGACCTAAACTGAAGTGTGACATTACGTACCAGTGAATAAGTTAAGTTAAAAGAACTTTTGTTTCTGCTTTGGTATATACACATAGATTGATACAAGTGTCAGTGTTAGTTCATTTTATGCAGATTTATTGCATGAATATAACGAGATATTTTGCATTGAAACATTCTACAAACTAAATACGTTAACGTGGGATTATATATTCCTTGATCTCTAAAAAAGAAACAATTTAGTACTGATTGCACAAATATTAAAGACATTGTTTATGGTATCTTTTGCAACGTACAAAAGACATTTTCCTCCTTTACTTTTTAACTGGTAACAAAATACATTTCTAAACACATTAGAAAATGTATTGCTAAACCTTATTACTCCCGCAATGTCATGAGTACGTGCATTTACGGATATACTTAACAGTACAATTCTCTGAATGCACACACAATCTATTTTTGTGTTATATATAACTATCGGATCGTAAGACGACCGTTCATCGCGAATTGACTTCATTCTATCCTGAATCAGATCACGACATTCATGCAAACATAGTGTCGAAAACTGAAGACAAGTAGCCAGTTGAAGAAAAACACATATACATATAGACATGAGATATTGGTATATACATATATACATAAAAATCAAGCGTTCAGAGATGTATTTGAAATAAGAATGCGCACATGCAAACAAATCTAGATATGCACTTCAGTAATTCATGTTTCAACTCTGTAATAAAGGAGAATTGTTTTACGTATATATATATATATATATATATATATATATATATATACATTCATTATTATTTTCAAAACATTATGATTAAAAGCAGGACATTTATACTAAAACGTATATAATTAACTAGCTAATCGGTAGAACTGGGAATTCGGAATACGAAACAAAAAATCATCCAGAAGACGAAGTCTTATATAGTTGCAATTATATGCCACTTATAACACGTAAAAATATGCAAGCATACTATTCAACAACATTAACCTGTGGTACTTACACATGTTTATGCAATCAACGTCATTCTTACAAACGCATACACATTGGCTAGTACTTGCATTATTTATATGTATACACATGATACATACATATGCGTGTACGTAAGTGAAATAATACAAATCAATTATGCAAAGACTTTCATTACATAGATGTCCATATTTTATAATTTAAATTACAATGACTAGGTCATTTTATTGAGCTGCAAGCTGGCTCGTTCCTTATTAGTAAATTAGGGAAATAAAATTAACAGAACATAAATAAATAATCGATTATAACTAAATTTGTAAGAAATAGCAATGTTTACTGAAGAGAAATTTAGAATAAAGAACCATAAAAATGCAAACATCAATATAGCTGATTATAATAACCATATGGTGCCTTGAAACATTAACTTTTATGTCTTACTGGTTAAGAAAACTTGTTTCAAGACAAATCATCGAATACATCATGGAAAACCAATTGCAAAAGTAAAGTCAAGAACAAAATTAACCTTTTAATGTAGATCCATTGAAAATCGGTGTCAAAAAATAGTATTTGCTGATGGAAATATGGATTTTCTGTAACAATATCTGGTGAACTATATTGTTTTATATTGGAATGGTTCATTCTAGCAATGATATTTTTGTTACAGATACGCTAATCACTATACGTTGCTGTATCTATAACTTAGAACACTAGACCTGAACGATTTAATGTCTGGTGTCCATTAGCTTGTCAATATGTACAACGAACCGCTATTGGCATACTGTTCTTCACTTCGTTGATATCATTATGTGTATAATGAACGCATTTAAATTTTGTTCTTGGTCACTGTGATGTATTGAATTAGATGCATATACAACTCTCATATATATCACATATATTCCGAATATTTGACAGTCGACGTGAAACATGCACTTAATTATTAGATGATTGTGACTTTTTACGCGAGTTATTTCAGATAGTGTGCAGGCGCGAAATACATATACATAAGGAACGGGGAAATAGAGGGTACTCCAACTCATATCCAAAATTGTCTTCGAAACAAATAACATTATGGGAATTGGGTATAACGTAAAAGAATAAAATAAAATACTCTGAAAAATACACTAAAAATAATCATATTATAAGAGAGGTTGAAGTCAATGGGTGATAATAACTAGAAATGGAGTTTTAAAGTGTTGAATATTTTGAGATTTATGTTACATAATTATGGCATGAATATTAGTGGTGCTAAAAATAAACTATATAAAGAAATATATAAAGATAATTGTAAAATAAGTCTGTATAAAAATAATAATACTAATAATTATGCGAAGGATAATACTAAAAATATTTCGGATACAAATGATATGTATAAAGGTTATATACACACGAAGAATTCACTGACAACGATGAAAAATAATAATAATAATAATCATTACAATAATAGTAATAATAATAATAAAAATATAAATAATAAGGAAATTATATGGCTAATCCTACCTTATGGGTCCCAAAATTAAAACTAATATTATTAAAGAAATTTTGAACATAATAAAAACATGCTTTATAAAGAACAATATATACTCGAAAATATTCTCCCATAAAACTATGAGAGTGTGCTATTCTACAACAAGAATTGCAAGTAATATTACATCCCCACTAAAGAATTTCAAATTTAAAAAAAAATTATAATGATAATATGACTAATATTAACCATGGCTACAACAGAACTATCCCAAACAATAAACATAACCGTATTTTAAATAAATCCAAATGTAAAGACAAATCTAAATGCAGGCTTAATAATAATTGCAATCTTGATAACGTAATTTATAAATGTATAGTATCCTCTAAGAATAATAATAATAACAATATTAATAATACAGTATATATTGGATCCACAGCAAACGAAATTAAAAGAATTTCCCAGAATTTCCAGTCTTTCAAAAATCCCAAATTAAAAATTTGTATAGCTCTATCTAAATACATATGGGAGGTAACATCTAATAAAATAGAATACACCCTTAATTGGTATGTTATTAGTAGATCGAACTCATATAAGATAGGTAACAAAACGTGCTTATTATGTTCAACAGAGTTTATGATAATATTCCAGTCGAGAGAGTTATTATTAAACACTAATGGAGAGAGGAAGTAAATGCCGGAATAGGAATAGCTTTACGTATAATAAAATGAAAAATACGTAGAATAAAATAAACCAAGCATATCATCTCAACACACTTATGAAGAATATAGTTACTAGAAGTTGTAATAGTATTTATAGAAGCATTATATACATATATACTAAGTATTTATTCAACAATATTACCTTTAAATAAATAATCATGCCAAAAATTTAAAACTCCATTTATAACTAGCTTTACAAAGTTTCTAACGTAAATAGTTGTATTTTCTAATTACTCTTTATCCTAGACTATCAACTCACATTTGACATCAAATATGTTTTATTATACTAGAACTGACAGGGATATATTTTACACTAAATTATTACAAGTAATGTAATTTCTAGAATATTTATTTAGATATATTATAAGATTTGATGTGTTTCCAATTCAATGGTTAAAATTTGCTTAGGTAGAGCATTTTCAATGTCTATCTTCATTGCACTTTAGGTATTTAACATATTTAAATATATTTGTAATTTATATCTTTAATATAAGTTTTAACTTCATTTTTGACATTTAGTGGTACATAATAATATACATAGTCTTAGGACGCACTGGTGGATTTACGCATTAAGTAAAGCCTTAATACACACCCCACGAACACAGCAATACGTGTAGGGATTACTTGTACTAATTTGTTACCCCACAGATTAATAACAGGTAAGATAGATTTATTTCAATAATTTTAGTATGTGTTATTTTAATATATTGGATTTTATTTTCACTGTATATACCATACAATGAGGTTCTCCTGAAATATTTTTGGGCGAAATATGTAGAAAAATACAGAGATTATGATTCTGAAAAAAACAAAATTGTAAAATTTCATTTTTCACCCCTCCTCTCTGTCCTATAGCAGAGAGTGAAATTTCTCCCCCCTCATTTTTTTTCTTTCCCAGAGAGGCAAATTTTGAAAACGTGTTTTGGGGTTCTTCAAAATCTTTAATTTTTTAAGTACGCTCCAACCGGAAATCTGACAAGCTAGAAATTACAGCCAAACCGAGGATAAACTTTTTCTTCTTTTTATTTTTTGAATAATTGCTCTTCTATTTCTAAGTATTCTACACTTAGAATTGTTTACTGATCTCAATGGAGTCGAGATGAGAAAACCTGTTTTCAAGCTGTTTGTGGACCAATTAACACTGGGAAGGTTGAAGTCCCCCCTCATCAATATGTTGTCAGCATGACACTGATGGATGAAACTCTTAATACTATTAATAGTATTAATATTTAATATTATATTGAAGCATTCCTTGAAGCGTAGTAGTGGAGTTACGGATGGTCTGTAGAGCTTAGCTGTATAGATCGTTCAGCTCCCAAGGAATTTGCGTGTATTTGTAACGTTGATCGCAAAACAGAAACATTTATGAAAATGTACAGATAAATAAGTTATCTTTACAGACCAATTGCAATTGTCTGTATAATTGATAATAAAGTAGGTATGAAGTGAAATTAAATGAAGGCTTAATCACAATTCGATTTATTAAATTTTAACATTTTTCTGACAAGACAGTGTCTTTAAACATTCTAATGAAACAGGCGCCAATATTTCTCTGGCTTACGATTGACTGTGAACAGTAGGAATCAAGATTTAAAATGTTTGTCACAACATAATATCTTGAAACTTTCTAACGAAAAAGTGGAAGAAAGGACACTACCATTCACTCATTGGAAGAGAAATATATTTTAGTGCCGACAGAAAGGCAGAAAACACTGCAAGCAGTCAAGATAGTGATGCAGAAAACACAGGGAGACATCCTGCAAAATTAACGACAAACGTATTTAGAGTTATTTACTCTGAAAACGAAATTCGAAGAAATTGCATATTTGTTAGTATGCCTCAAAAAGCACACAGAAATGTTATGAGAAGGCGGCGAGCTAGCAGAAACCTTAGCACGCCGGACGAAATACTTAGCGGTATTTCGTCTACCGTTATGTTCTGAGTTCAAATTCCGCCCAGGTTGATTTTGCCTTTCATCCTTTCGCGGTCGATAAATTAAGTACCAGTTGCGTACTGGGGTCGATGTAATGGACTTAATCCCTTTGTCTCTCCTTGCTTGTCTCCTCTATGTTTAACTCCTTGTGGGCAATAAAAAAAATGTTATGTGAATTATCGTTTTCATACCTTTCAAGAATCATTGTGGCTAAATTTCTGCTAAATTTCTGCCACGTGTTTGATGAAGGAAATCGAATATGATTGGAAATATTTGGTAAACAGAACGTTTACATTTCTCCAAAAATGTGTTCTCTCGCATTGAAACTCTTTTCCGACAGTTTCTACTTCTCCACTCCACTCCATGTGTTGCACGCTGCGAAGGCCTTACGTCCATATCTTTCCCCATGTACACTGCTTCTGATTAGCAACAAGCCGATTTTCTTTCCGATAATTAATGAAATTTTCATTGAAACTTTACGAAATGTTTTTTTTTTTTTTTTTTTCAGAATCATCATCTTCTTATTTTTCTACGTATTTCGCCAAAAGATAACAGCCTTAAAATAAAACGAAAAATGAAGTAATTGGGAGAGAATTTAAAGTTTCAAATGTAAATTTGTTTGGAGATAGATTCGGAATCTCCGTACTCGATTCAGTGGGTTCTTATAGAAAAAAAAAAGCCCCGAGAGGTGTGCGGTACATGTCGTTTACCTCCGCCTTCGCAAACATATTTAGCAGGTTATAAATTTGCAACCAATGTAGATTATTTGCAATACAATCCCCATGCATTGCATCTCAGGCAAGGATTTTAATAGATGGGAAACTTCGAAATCTTTCAATATATATGTGAGCGGATGTAAATTTTTGATTGACACGCCACTCAGCAAACTGTGGAGGATTTTACTTTCATGTTAATATTTTTCTATACAAATGGGACATATATTAGCGGTATCATACTTTATAAAATCATTTCGTTACAGGAACAAATTTCATCGATCACAACGCATATCAATGATGACCGAGAATAAACAGAATGAGATGAGTAAACAAAGAAAATAACATAAAGGTTATATGAACGATTTGTTGTTGAGCAAAGCACTGCATGCTGCACCTGATCATTCATCTGACAAGATAAGTAATAGGCGACGGAATCGACCTTTGATCCTTGTTTTGAAGCATGTAACTATCTAACAGTCACTTTCTCTGCCTATCTGTCGTTGCACCTTTACAAAGGAATTTTTCATCTCATTTATATAGATAATTCTTAGAGAATACCTCACAAACCAGACCATCTGAAAAACTGCACGAAGAGAGATTACCATCCTTCCTCTTTTAAAGCTAAGATAACATTATGCTCATGTTCTACGCAGGCTGCATACATTTACGTGGTCTGAGGTCGGATTGGAAGCAAAGCTGCCTCCTTGACAACCTCAGGTCGCATGAATTGGATTTAGTAGTTACTACTGAAACCAGACTGAGTGAACTGCAAGCTTTTTCACCCCTCCTAAATGGCTACGAGAAATTTATTTTTCCAGGAGAAACTGGTGGGGGAGGAGGCGTCGCAGTTCTACTCAGAACAAATCTGGATTTATCTGTCTTTGTAGACCGGAGGGCAGGTTGGCCGTTCTTGATGTGACACACAGCAGCGGTAAGTCATTCAGGTAGGTGGCTGTCTATGCTCCATGTGGAACATGGTAGTCTGACTATTTCAGAAGCCTAGAGAATTTTCTAGGAACGTCGCACACTTTAGTATTGCTTGGAGACTTTAACACAATCTGCGAGGCACGCGTAGATTGTGTTGCCTCGACCTCGGATAAGAGGGGAAACACTTATCTCAGCGGTCTGCTAGGTCGTTTTCAGCTGATAGACCGATTCAGACTGTATCAGCCGGGTGTTTCATTGTGGACATGGGCGAATATCGATGGATCGTCCATATTTTATCGAAACAGGATTATTTTTAGAATTAAAGATAGCTAGTTGTCTACAACTTCATATTGTCAACTATAGTGATCACAAATTTATGGCCTGTAGGTTTGACTTAGTATGTGTAAACAGGGACTCGGTTACTGGAAGCTAAAGAGGTATGTATAGCCTATAGGAACCGGATTAGGCAGCTAGTGATGTGAGCATTAACTGGTACAATTATTAACAACAAATGGTTGTATATCCTCAAAAGAGCCATTAAATTTGAGTCAATTAGATTTAGTTAAGAGCTAGTTAGAAATAGAAAGAGACTAGAAAGGGCTTTACTTAAGGCTCTAGAAGAGGCAATGAGGTCAGGCACTACAACCAGGGTTTTGACTGCGAGCTTGGCACACGACCAACATCTCCAAGCTAAACACGAACGATGCATTGTCAGGGCTAAGTTACGTACAATAGGAGAGGAAGTAATCAACGTCACCGGATGTACCCGTGTGGTAGACAGCCAATCCAGCAATAATGCAACAATAAGATCTTTGACAGACCAACATGAGCGTTTAGTAAACAAACCCGAGGAGATGTGCAAGGTTTTTGACGAGTATTTCGCCCAGCTTTTCGGGAGGGACGACACGCCGGCGCATAGGGAGGACCTCGCAGACTTCCTCACCGGTTTGCCGCGTCTGTCTGGCCGGGAAGCAGAATGCTGTGAAGGGCCGATCACAGATGCGGAAGTGGAAGAGGCATTGTCACTCGGAGTAGGTGGTCTCCCCTTCGAGCTGTATTATAATATGCCAGACTTGTTTGGGTACCTAATTGCATGCGTCTACACCAACTGGCAGCAGAATGGGAGTATTCCAAAACCTGTGAACCGGGCGGTGGTGACGCTGCTAAGAAAAGAAACAAACAATGGGAATGTATTGATCATTTTCGAACTATACTTCTGCTTAACGCAGAGCTGAAAATTTGGGCCAAGGTATTAGCAGAGACGGTTGGCGTGGGTCGTGGATAAATTTGTTGGAGAGGCACAAACTGGCGCCATCCTTGGCAGGTCAATTCCCGACAATCTTGGTATGACTTAGGGAGGGTAAATAGAATTCCTGGCAAGGGTGGGCATATGGTCCATTTACATGAATACAAAGCGTTTGATAAGGTCGGCCATGATTATCTGGCGGTGATCCTTGCAGTGGTTGTGTTTGGCCCGACCTCCCGTGAATAGATCACAGACTTATATAGCAAAGTAGAATCGAATATTCGGGTGAACAGTTTCGAAGTCATCCTTCCCATCTTGATGGGAAGGATGACTTCCCTTTGAAAATACCGACAGGGCACAGATGTGTGTCAATA
>NC_142931.1:72086497-72208997 GCF_046866305.1 Octopus bimaculoides | reverse complement strand
ATAAAATCCATGGCTAAATTAAAAATCTTCTCAATCTTATTTTATTTCCATGACTATAATATTGCATGGGATCAGATTCTTCTAAACTAAACATGTATAAACGCATTTCCTTCTAAACATTTGTAGTTGTTTTTCATTTAGTTTAAAATTCAATTTCGAAGCCGTTTATTGATATAATTTGTCATTTGTTTGTTCAGTTCGTTGACACCTCTCGTTTATCAATATTCTCCTTCAAATAAATGCTCTGTTTTATGCAACTGGGAGTAACCGCAGTTAAATGGAGGCCCGAAGGGAATTAATAAGCACTATTACCAGCAGTATTGTCCAAACATTGTCAAACGAATGTTTTTTTGGTAATCTAATATTGTTAATAATGATAATGAGAATGATGATAAAAACGCATGTCGTTGCAGCTATTGTAGTAGTAGTAGTAGTAGTAGTAGTAGTAGTAGTAGTAGTAGTAGTAGTAGTAGTAGTAGTAATAGTAGTAATAGTAGTAGTAGTAGTAGTAGTGGTAGTAGTAGTAGTAGTAGTAGTAGTAGTAAATATACTAAAATGTTCGATTTTCTTCGCCTTACTATTACTACTACTACTACTACTACTACTACTACTACTACTACTACTACTACTACTGCTGCTGCTGCTGCTGCTGCTTTTGTTGCTGCTTCTGCTGCTGCTGCTGCCGTAAATGTCGTATATATAATAACTGGAGCGTTGGGAACCGTAAGGAAAGATATAGAGAAATGGCTGAAGAAGATTGAAATAGAATGCACGGTAGAACTTCCACAGAAAGTTTGTCTTTTTGGAACAGCAATGATTATGAGTGGTCTAAGTACTTGAAACACTGCAGAAAACTTATGGATACCTAAGTTCACGGGTGGTAACCCGCTGCCCACATAAATCCTACCAGAAATAAAACCGAACGTGAGCCAAATGAGGAGCAGAATATGTAGAAGAAGAAGAAGAAGAAGAAGAAGAAGAAGAAGAAGAAGAAGAAGAAGAAGAAGAAGAAGAAGAAGGAGGAGGAGTAAGATGATGACTACAACAACAAGAAATGCCATCATGTAATACGAGGTAGTTCTCATGTCTCCTGATCCTAATGATTGGGAGTGATAACATATGCCTGTTTTGAGACAGTGAAAAAGATAGACTGCAACAGATTTTCTGCTCAATAACGCAGCTTTGTTTCTTAGCCGCTTGACCATAACGTTTTGATTTGGCTCTCATAGCTTCTGATCTTAATTGATTGGAAGTGTTATCATGTACATTGTTTTGTCTTGGTATAAAAAGATGGGCTATAGCAAATATTCTGCTTAATATCACAGATTTGCTTGTCAGTTGTTTGACTTTTACCAGTTGAGCATGTCCCTTGGTGATTGATGATAAGTGCATCTCTGATCATGAGCAGAAGTAGTGGGGGAGCATCATAGCCATGTGTTGAGAGGAATGCTTTGGGGTTTGAGTAATTCACCTTTGGAAACATAGGTGTTTTGCTCAACATCCTTAAAACAAACCTTATTCAGGGACCTTTTGAGCGGGATAGGCCACTCGATCTAAAGAACATTCTAACTAGGCCCCCACCCACGAAGTCATACGCTGTTTATCTTGATATGAAATCACCATGTCGCGCACATATGGTTGTGATGCTTGTGCCTGGTGTACCCTTATCAGACGGGTAGTCATGATGGGTATACAGGGCTTATTTTACCCCAGTGTCACTTTGATGACATGCACTGCTCTCTCACTCAATAATAATAATAATAATAATAATAATTATTATTATTATTATTATTATTATTATTATTATTATTATTATCATTAGTCAAGACGAAGAGCGCGATTCGATTGTATAAATGTTTTATTCGTTGAACAATATTTCGACAGTACGTCTGTCCTTGTCTAGTTCAAGACAAAAGGTGATTAAAAATTAAAAAAGTCAGAAAACTAAACGTAAACTATGAACGAGAGTAACCAGCGTCCATACGTTGATGGAATGACATCATCAGTTTTTAAGTTTTATAACAGGCAGAAAGAAAGAAAAAAATAGAAAAAGGAAGACGACAGAAAAAAAGGAAAGAAAAAGAGAGAAAGAAGAATATTCAAACAAACAGTTTTGTATAAATTTTATGATATTCTCCTGTCATCTTATTCATTCCTCCAGGGCATGATTTTAATAACCCGCAAACATATTTCTCCTCATACATTCTGAGAAGTGAAAGTGGGGTAGATTCAGAATATTTTTTGAGAATATGCACTTGACTCAACTATCATCATAAAATCTCTTTTTTATTTCTAAAAGCGTGTGGGAGTTTTCCTAAGCCACTCTTTTCCCCATTTGTAATCTCGATCTGCTTCTATGTCTAAGAATTTACTCGTATCACTCTCCATTCCTTGCAGGTAAATGGGTATTAATGTGAAAACATTCGTTTATAGTGGGATGGTGGAAAACTTTTGTGCCAGGGTATCCACTTTGAAAAAATTTTTAATATAGTCAAATTAGTGGGTAGGATCCAAAAGGAAATTGTCAGGCTACATATTCCTTAAGAAGCCATTTGCTACTGAATATATGTACTCTAACGTTTAACATTTAGACATTTTTTATTCTCTTTTGTCTAAGAAAATCTGTAGATAATTTAGCGTCAGTTTTCTCTGTTTTATTTGGTTTACATCCTTCTGTGCCATACTTCAATGTTCATTTCATTTCTCCAGTGAACTTCCACCGAACATGCTTGTGAGTTTTGCAAAAGAAATATTTTGCGCTGAATTTTTAAAGTGTTAAAACCATCGTTGTCACTGCTACACTTAATTCTTATATTATTGGCGGCAATGATACTAGTAGTAGCAATTCTGTTGAGAATATAAGATTTCCTGCTTCTGGTTATTTTTAGACTGCCTTTACTTCACATGTTAGTGAGTTTCCCACTGCTAATCTTGTTATGGTCGTCGTTGTTCTTGTTCTTGTTGCTACTGCTGTTGGGATTCTTGTTTTTGCAGTTGCTTTTGCTGCTACACATATGACTGTTGATATTTTTAATTGCAGCTGAATACTTGGATGGGAGGAGTTGATTGCGAAATAAAAAATCACCTTCAAATCGCTTCCTACATTCATCCATTCTTGGATTGACGACGAAGACGATGCCATTTTGAAATTACATTTTTATGTCTCGCAAAATGTCTTTCCCATTAAATTTTGCCCTTAATTCGTGTAACAAAATCCTTGTTTAGTCCTTGACGGTTATTGTGAAATAGAGAAACAAGACAGAAATTGAAAATCAATAACAAAAGAAATACAAAAGCAGGCTACTAATAATGAAATTAATGCAAAAATATGATAGACATTCCGAAATACATTCAACTTTCGTGACAAACAGCAACAATCATGATAATAATGTTGATGTTGATAACGGTATTATTGTGATTGTAATCATCCTCATCATCATCATCATCATCATCATCATCATCATCATCATTTCTGTTATTGAGCGTAGTAGAGGACGATACAATACAATGATGGTTTATATAAAGCATGTAAGCATACAATACAATGATTGTTTATATAAAGCATGTAATACAATACGATGGTAGTTTATATAAAGCATGTAATACAAAGAAACTAACATATTCAAGCAACATACAAATTCGCAATAAAATAAGAGTGGGCGTTCTCTATCAATCAACAGGTGAATGTTCAGATCATACCATTTTACTCAGACCATAATTATTACGTTCAATAAACACCTTCAAATTTGCTGCTTGGCAGCACATTGTTCCCTGCCTTTATTTTCGTTGACAAAAAAGGTGACAATGTTTTGGCGAAAGAGAAATGTCACTTCCGTATCAGGCTAGTTCACCCGACAACCTCTTTCCTTATTCCGAAACAGCTAAAGGAAGACGTTTGAACGAACTTCACAATGAGCGCAAACGGCACCCAGATCCGTTACGAACGTATCAAAAACTTTAAGCTCTCCTTCGATAAGCATTTATAGAGAATTGTTTTCAATATTCTCTAACGTAAAATGCATTATGGCTATTTAAAGTAACTTCTCACCGATTTCATCAATTGATATGTCTCTTATACTCATTTAAATGTTCATATTTCATATTGAATGAAATGAAACTGGACACGTTTGTGATTTTAACGACTGTTTTTTTTTTTTTGCTGTGTTTTAAATGCTGTTGCAAATGGTGTTATTAGTATTATCTATATCGCTATCTTAATTGTTTTTTCTTTGGTAGCTTCAAGCGGCGTTGCCGGTAGTAGCAATGAATAACGTGCTTCTGCTGGCAATTTTATGAGTTCTTTTGCATGGCATATCATTGTTATCTCTGATGCTATCTTCTTTGTTTGTATAGTTATCGTTTTTATTACTTCTCTTTTTACTACAACTAATTCTACTGTCTTTAATTATTTTAAATTACAACTAACTCTGCAACATTATGTGGAGGAGTTGATTGCGTATAATGGGTTCATCTTCAAATTCTCGTCCTACCTTCCACTCTTACTGATTTGTCGACAATGTCAAAGCTATTTTCACATTCTTCTGTGTCTTGAAATAAATTGCCATACGATTGACCAATTGAATGGACAACAATAACTGTTCAAACGCCCCACACAGAATGGTAAAACAAATTCAAGACTTAAGAGTAAGCACAAAATCATGGAGCTTCCAAATTACCTTCAGTTTCGGCGATAATCAACAAAGTATTAGCATCTATAGTAGCAATAGCAACAGCAATAACAATGATGATCATGATGATGATGATGACGACGACGACGACGACGACGACGACGACGATAGTAATAAAGGTTTCAAATTTTGGCACAAACAGTGATTTAGGTGGGGAAGGCGATAATTCGATAACATTGACCCCAGTTATCAACTGGTACTTTTTTCATTGACTTTAGAAGGATGAAAGACACAGCCGACTATTGCAACATTTTAACTCAGAACTTAAAGACGGAGGAAAGACTGCTCAGCATTTTCGCCAGTGCAGTAAGAAACAACAATAACACAATGTTGACGAAAATATGCTCTGCAATAAAGTAGTATAAAGACATAGATGTGCATATACGAGGGGGTAACCAAAAGAAACTGGATCTTGCAATATCACTTTATTCACAGATTTACAGGTTTCCAATTTTATCGCATTCAAAGTATTCTCCATTTGAAGCAATGCAAAGGTCTAGATGCGTTTTCCACTATTTGAAGCAGCCCTGAAACACTTCGCAAGTGATTCCTTTTAACGCCTCTGTCCTTTTGTCTTCTGCCTTTTCCACATCTGCAAATTCCGTAGTACTAGCTTTCGTCATCAGTGATGACCTGCCGAAAAAATGACAAGATCAACTTCCAAATGTTCTTTCAGTTCACGACACGCATTCAATCGTGCCTGCCTTTGATCTTCCGTGAGCAAGTGAGGAACAAATATTGCTTCAACTCTTTTCATTTGCAATTCTTCACTCAAATTCGTCAATTGTTCGGTGACGGTCCTTCAGGTTAAGTTCATGGATTTTTTTGATGATTTCATGCGCTCAGGATTTCCATGATCGTCCTGAAGAGGGGTTTCTTAAAGCGACAAATGACCGTTCCTTTAGATGGCAAAATTCCGTGCTGCATCTTTTGACAGTGAACAGGTCGCGGTTTCAAAGCGACAAAAATATTTTGACAAATTAAATTGAAATGTTGAAGTGAATCTAACGGTATTTGTGTTTTTTTTTTTAATGGCTTATAAACACCTTCCACGCTGCGATTGTGTATGTTTCGGCACACGATATCAAATCAGGTCACTTGCTATGCTAGTATATCTACGTATGTGGTAATCCAATGATTACAACAGCATCATTCTCCGTTAAGAAAAGTATGTGATCCTAAAATGCGTAGTATCTGTCCGTTAGAAGGCAATTTCTGAAGATTTGATAAAAACAAAAATCCTCTATCAAGATATATATTGGTGCAGCCAACAATGTTGAAAGCCGACACGTAACAACCCCGATCTCCTTTAATTCTGTTAAGCTAAATAAGTCTAACCCACTAGGTAATTACGTACATAAAACTATGATAAGTAGCGTACCATTTAATATTACTAGGTGTATGATCTACAATAATGTTGTATACATGGGTTAATAGTTTGCCCGCTGAGTACACATATTCTTCTAAACGCTTCACTGTTTTCATAAATCGAAATGTAGATTTTTTCAATCACTGAATACAATTCCCACCTGTATAAAATAGATAGACTCCACTCGTCTATTTGATTAAGTTAATTGAACTTAAATTAGTTTGTAACCAACAACTTTATTCCTCATTTTTATTTGACTAACCTTCTATGTAAGTTTCTTAAATCTTTACTCGATTCCTATATTCTGAACACACTACTTACCCGCACTCTGTAAAACTTTATATAACATAATTCGTAATTAGACTATCCACTCTGATTGGAATTACATTACAACGCTTCTACGAAATATATTCTCGAGCAACCAATTAACATATTTTAGCAACCACTCAAGATAGTCTCTCCTAATGTATTAACTTTAAAATCTGTCTGTTTTTACTTCATTGCTTTTCCTATATCAATATTTGAATGTTCGCATTCTCTTCATTAAACTACAATTTTAAATACTATTTGCTAAGAGTTACAATAAATAATTTCTTCATTTTGGTAATTACCCATAAACACATATATCTACAGCGCACTCACTCTTTTCAGAAACTACATTCTAATTAGCTGATTTCGAAACTGATATTTCAATAACATCGTAACCCTAAAACATCTCTCCCTATTCTTACGATAAGCTTTTCCTACCCATACGCGTCCTATTGACCATACCATATAGGTTTTTTTTTTCTTTTTGTACCACCCAAACGTTCGATAATCTATTCTAACTCATAGTTGAAATATACTTGCCGCACGTGCTGGCTTCAGTATACGCATCCTCTTCCTCACATCATACATTCAAAAATCCCTGTCCATATTGGCCCCGGTTATTATTCTTTGTATATTTTTCTGTTGATCTAGAAATTTATGTATCTACTCTTCTCATAACTGTTAGTTTATACCTGTTCTCATATTACTAACTCGCATTTTCTGCCCCTTTTTTCCGTTCGGCCTTCCACTATGACTCATTGACACTAGACTACATCTCTCTAATAAGAATCTAGTTCATTCCCACTCCAAGGAGCGCTATCCATGTGCATTGCAATTATATGAATAGCTATCAGTCGTTTTCAGATAAGGCACCATCTGTGCATCTACACTTCAAACAATTCTAGGTGACTATCTGCACAACATATTACTTGATTATGCCTTATGATCTATACATCTGTAAGACGTCAACACATGCTTAGTTATATAAATAGCATAATCTAAACTTAAATCATTTATTTGCCTGTTTATAATTATTTTTATTACACATTCATACCTGTATACAAGATGCGTGCGTGTGTGTGTGTGCGTGTGTGTGTGTGTCTATACATAAGTATATATATATATATATATATATATATATATATATATATATGTGTAAATATATATATATATATATATATATATATATATATATATCTATATATATATATATATATGTGTGTAAATATATATATTTAAATATTGTACGTATATACGTATATATAAATATGTGTAAATATATATATATATATATATATATATATATATATATATATATATATATATATATATATATATATATATATATATATATATATATATATATATATATATATATATATATATACATATATGTATATATATATATATATATATATATATATATATATATATATATATATAACGTGAGAGAGTTAGGGGTTGGGGGTACAACCCACTAAGGGATAGTGTTTATCCAGTATACTGCTGGGAGGGTACCCAGTTATTGCTACACTAGTGCTATATATATATATATATATATATATATATATATATATATCTATATACATATCTATAGACGTACATAAATACATTGTTGTTGGCACTCTGTTGCTTACGACGTCGAGAGTTCCAGTTGATCCGATAAACGGAACAGCCTGCTCGTGAAATTAACGTGAAATTGGCTGAGCACTCCACAGTCACGTGTACCCTTAACGTAGTTATCGGGGATATTCAGCGTGACACAGTGTGACAAGACTGACCCTTTGAATTACAGGCACAGCAGAAACAGGAAGTGAAAGTTAGAGAAAGTTGTGGTGAAAGAGTACAGCAGGGTTCACCAGCATCCCCTGCCGGAACCTCGTAGAGCTTTAGGTGTTTTCGCTCAATAAACACTCACAACGCCCGGTCTGGGAATCGAAACCGCGATTATATAACCGCGAGTGCGCTGTCCAAACCACTGGACCATATCAAATGTTTTGGCAGCGCATTAAAAGCTAAGGTACTCTGAAACCGAGGCTGTTGCAGTACCTTGTTTTTATGTGAGATGCATTGAACGGTACCCTTGGTACCATGCAGTGGCGACCTGTGCGGGCATTCATGTAGCACTTGATGCCAAAGTTTGTTACCAGTCCTTCCAGTATTTTCCATATGCATATTATTACATGTCTCTCCCGCCTGCGCTCCAGAGAGTAGGGACCTAGTGCCTTCAGTCGCTCCCTGGAGTTCATCTGTTGGACTGTGGGAATCTTTTTTTGTATAGTGACGCTGAATTGCCTCGAGTTCTGCTGTCCGCTTGACACTAGGCGGCTCAGAACAAGTGTCTTCCATAGAGTCAACCTGACTTATTGATCCCTTGTTAGGAATGTCCTCAGTATCCACCCTGCCAGTTGTCTGCACTTTGCTGTCAACTTTGAGGCCTTTGTTCTGTGTCTCATAAGGATTTTCGTCTCTCTGGGAATCCTATTGGCACGTTTGCTGGTCTTTCTTTTTGGTACGCATTTGGCGCATATGTCTTGTATGGTTGACATAAAATGATTTAGTTTGAGGTCATTGTCTTGTATAGAAAGGCTGCCGTGCCAGTTCTGATTTCGAATCTCTTTGCGAATTGACTTCCAGTCCGTCCTGTGGAAATTCAGGTTGGATATGGCCTGGAAAAAATAGGTTGCTCTAAAGTAGAGAGCAATGCCCATATGTGTTAGAAAGCTCGATTGATCTCTTCCGTCCTTGTCAAGGGGAGTGCTAACCGTCTCTCCTTTTTTGCATATATATATATATATATATATATATATATATAGGTACGTATATATATATATATATATATATATATATATATATATATATATATATATATATATATATATATATATAGGTAGGTAGGTAAATGGATATGTAGGCAAATATAAATAAGTAGATAGATAGCTACGTAGGCAATACGGACAGACAAGCATAAACACATACATGCACAAAACGAGACGGAAACACATGACCATATACACACACGCAAAATCCACACACGCATACGTACATACATACATACATACATAGATACATACATACATACATACATACATACATACATACATACATGCAAACATACATACATGTGTGTATACACATGTACACTGACGAGTATACACGAGCATTAACAAACAAATAAGAACGTAGCTCCGAAAACGGAGAGTCAACGACTATTGAAAATTTGCAAGAATTAACGAAAATTTTTCAAAAATATAATAAATAAATGAGTGGAGAATGAACAGGTGAGTGTGCTAATTAATAAGTCATTAAAACATAATGACAAATAAAAGAGGTGTTGGGGTAGAATCGAAATAAATGTGGATGAATTGCTCGACACTTATGAAAATAAAATAGCGAGGAATGTATATATAAAGGTGACGATATATATAAGGATGATGATATGAAGACGAAACTGAATGTGTATATTTCATAACTAATATTGAATATGCTCATACAGTGTGGATCATTTGCCAGTATAACCAAATATAAGCTCAAATCATGAGCTTTGATTTCCTCTAAGTTATGGCATACTCTTCATAGGAGATCCACATATCGCCACCAATCGTGTCGTGCTCCAGTTTAAAAACTCAAGAGACATGGGCGTTAAGGTGGAACTACCGGAAAGAAGTCTACGCAGTAATTTTTGAAAACCTGTACTTAATTACTTCCGAAGAAAATTGTAAAATCCTGAAAGATTAATGAACCAGTATTTCGACAGGAAAACAGAAAATTTGAAACAGTTACATTCTACAATCTAGCTATGAGGTAAAAACAAATTATATCTCAAACAAATATGTCAGGACATTCATTTAGCCAAGCACATGACATTACTGAGGGTAAAAATTTCTGTAGTGAACTTCACCAAAGCATACTGAAAACAGTGCAGCATATGAACTGCTTTATTGAGAAACTTAGAAAAGTAACCAGAAATGAATTTTGGCCAGTGGTGAATGGTTCACAAGTATTAGTGTAACAGGTAAATACAAATTCAGAAAAGTTCTGAAATTAGAATTCATTATATTACTGGTAACAGAAATACCTATGTTTTTTTCTATATAGCTGTATGGTTATAAAAATGTTGCGTCCAAGATCCATCTCACCAAAATGTTTTCCGTTTGGAAAGATACACTGCAGTCGTGATGATAGCTATGTAGACACGTAGCAAAACTAAATATAACTGTTATTTGACAGGTACTACATTGCAGAAATGGGTAACGATATATTTTACATCAGTTCAGAACGTTTTGCCGAAGCAGATATCTCCCGCCAGGATAAGTTCTTTGAAAAGTGTGCATATGCATCTAGGATTATATCAGATTATATCTAAAATCAAGGCTTTAGATATATGCGCAGAAATGTCAGTTTAGGGTATTCATAAAAAGAGATGAAAATGTATAATTTCAAGAATAAAGTTAAGTTCAAGTAAATATCTTCGATCTTTGCACCTATACATACAAACAGAATTCAAGAATCTATTAAACAGAAAACATCAGGTATATGTAACATTTGAACACATAGTCCATGTAAGATTTGGTGTCATATCTTAAGTTCTACTAACATCGTATACGCCAACACACAGACGCACTATGTAACTCAGTAACTAATAATATCTTATACGTATGTATACGTGTGAATGTTCATTTATACAAGTATGTATTTCTCTCCCTTCCTTTCTCTCTCTCCTTCTTTCCATCTCTCTCCTCTATTCCGTCTCTCTCCCATCTCTCTCTCCCTAGATATATGCATATAAAGTGTGTATGTCAGTGTTTGAGGAAGACAAAAAATTCAGTAGCAGAGGAAAACATCTGAAAAATGGAAAGACATATATATGTGTGTGTGTGTGTATGTATGTGTGTATGTGTTTGTGTGCGTGCGTGTGGTATCTGTGTATGTATGTATGTATGTAAAGAAAATGAGGAGGAGGAGCTCAAATTTGCTGCATTTTCAGATTTTCAAAGATATTTCTTATGTTGTCATCATTAAACTGAGAAGTGATGGGTAAAACTGCTAAAACGTTCATACTAGTAAAGTTTTTGAGAAATAGAATATACGAAAATTAAAATTAAAACGAAAAATAAGAAAAACATTGAAAACATTATAAGAAAGAAAATATATATCAACTAAATCAATAAATACATAAGTTTTCCATTTTTGTTAATGCTTACACAGTTTTGTGTTTTGTAAACGAGAAAATAGAAACCGACTGAAATGAAATCGATTATTATTATTATTATTATTATTATTATTATTATTATTATTATTATTATTATTATTATTATCATTATTATATTTATTATTGTTATTATTATTATTATTATTATTATTATTATTATTATTACTATCATTATTATTATTATTATCATTGTTATTATTATTATCATTATTATTATTATTATTATTATTATTATTATTATTATTATTATTATTATTATTATTATATTTTCTTTGTTTAATTTTTTTCCGGTTTATGATTACGAAAGTACGTATGATAAATTCAGCAAGTTTAAAAGAAAAAACCTGTTGATTTTGCAGATAAAAAATCAACTTTGTGTTAAAAAAAATTATTTGTTTATTTCTATCTTTCCAATCATGTGATATTTAAATGTGTTAACTGTTTAACTAAGTCTCATATATCTATACATCAGAGAAAAATTCTCAATCTCTCTTTTAAGTATTTCGTGTTCATTATTTGCTGGACATTTTATTATGATTTTTACTTAAAATTCTTAAAGACAAAATGTGTTGCAGTGTAACTGCACTTCCACTCCTACACCTTCGCTTCGTCAAGGCTCTTTCACCTTTATTTTTACTCACTACTACGCCATCTTTATATCTATGAGTATTTGCATCGTATTCATGGATTCCTCCTCACCATCATGATTATTGTTGCCGTTTTTATTATATTCCCTTTTCTTGTTCATGATATTTTGTACCTTCTTATTGAGCGTTTCCTGCCACTTCTTTCTATATTGCATCATAGTATTTCAGATCAGATATCTCCATTTAGTTGATATATTTCTCACATGGTGTTTGAAGTTCACATAGCTAGCAAATAAACACATGAGTGTAAACAAATTTATGCATAATTTGGTTAATATTCAGAAAAGGACTATTAAAACAACAAAATTAGCACCTGAACAACTCTGGACACCTATAACAACAGAATAGGTCAACCAGGTACTGCAAAGACTAAGCAACTGGAAGGCACCTGGACATACCAAGATCCCCAACTTCTGGTTAAAACATTTGACAGGAATACATATAAAGCTGGCTGAAAACTTTAACGACATACTAGCAGATCCAGAGACAATGCCTGAATGGCTCACGGAAGGGAAAACTATCCTAATTCCCAAATCCACTGAAACGGCAGAACCACAAAACTACAGACCTATAAACTGTCTCCCTACAATTTACAAAACCTTTATTGCAATGATATCGCAGAGATTGAGCAAGAATCTGGAAGAAAACAACCTGTTTCCAGAAGAGCACAAGGGATGCTACAAGGGCTCATACGGCTGTAAAGATCAACTAATAATCAATAAAGCCATAACTGAAAACAGCCACAGAAAGTAGAAAGCCTCAGTATGGCCTGGATTGACTACCGAAAGGCTTTTGATAGTACTCCCCACACGTGATCCTCGAAACACTAGCCATGGACAAAGTAGCGCAAATAATTATAAAATACATAAGACACTCTATGAATCAATGGCAGACAGTGCTACATCTCCAAACAAAAGAGGGACTCGTGAACACCAAAGCCATCCCCATTAGATGAGGAATATTCCAGGGAGACATGCTCTCTCCACTCCTGTTCTGTTTGACAATGACACCTTTATCTGACATGCTAAATAGAACTGTGGATATAAATGTTACGGTGAAGCCATCAGCCACCTCCTATATATGGATGACCTAAAATTATACGCTACAAATGGTAAACAGGTGGAAACAATACTACAGATAGTACAGGGATTTAGCAAAGAAATAAATATGAAATTTGGATTAGAAAAATGTACCAAAGTGACCCTGAAAAGAGGAAATCTAGTTAAGAGTAGAAACCTCACACTAGATAAAGCCAATGAAATAAGAGAATTAGACGAAAGTCATACATAGAAATCTTTCGGAAGCAATGAAGTAAATACAATAGAACATACAAAACTGAAAGAGAAGATAATGAAAGACTACTATAGACAAAGCTCAATGATAAAAACAAAATAATAGGTATTAACACATTAGCCGTGTCAGTTATAAGTTACAGTTACAATATTTTTAATTGGACACTAAATGAACTCAACAAAATAGACAGTAAAACAAGAAAAATAATGACAAGATCTGGATGCACCACCCACAATCTGACGTAGAAAGGCTATATATATATATATATATATATATATATATATATACGACCTAAAGAATGTGGTAGATGCCTTATACAGCTGGAAAACCGTTATAAAATAACTAACATAGGACTGCAAGATTACCTACTTCAGAAGCAAGGAAAGCGAATACAAATAGCCACAAAACACGAGAAAAACAATAAATATATTTCAGTCGTTAAGGAAGCTAAGAAAAACAGACAATAAGTGCTACTACCTAACAAATATGAAGAAGAAGAAGAAGAAGCAACAAAAGCTATAAAACAAATGAAATCAAAACTAAAACTAGAATAGCCACGGACCATGATAAAATGATGGAAAGATAAGCCGCTTCGTTGCAAATACTGGGCTAAACTACATGCAGATGAAATGGACGGAGGAAAGTCCCAGCAATGGTAGGACTCAAAGCAGAGATTGAAGGATTTTTAATTGCAGCACAAGACCAACGCCTACTCAACAGAAATTACCAAAAACATATAATGAAAAGAAACATAACAATTAACTGCAGAATATGTGGAGTTGGACAAGAAACAATAAATCATATTATCTCTGGCTGCCCAGTCCTGGCTAAGAAGGAATGTATTCATAGACACGACAGAGTTGGGACCTACATACACTGGAAGCTATGCCAACACTATGGAATAACAACAGAAAATAGATGGTATTGGAACACACCAGAAAAGGTCACAGAAAACGAGAAGGTAACCATAAACTGGAATATGCCAATACACACAGATAGAGAAATTAAGGTCAAAAGGCCAGATATAGTTGTCAGAGATCATGAAGAAAAAAATGCTTTCTTATTGAAGCAGATGACAACACTTCTCTAAAAGAAAAGGAGAAACTTTCAAAACACAAAAGACCTGGAAATAGTGGTAACTCGAATGTGGAATCTAAAAACAGAAACAATTATTATCTTAGTGGTCGCATTAGGTATGATAAAATAATATTCAGACATATACATAATAAAAACGCTAGAACTTACAAATATATATAACTTACAGAAAATGTCACTACTGGGCACTGCACATATCCTACGCCAAACAATTTCAATCCAGGAACCATAAGAGCATCACAGCAAACCCAAGGCACAAAGAGCTGCGCTTGGTGTAGTGCAGTGAAATCACGTTATAAAGATAAACGACTGAACAATAATAATAATCACGATGATGATGATGATGATGACGATGATGATGATAATAATAATAATAATAATAATAATAATAATAATCATAACAACATCGAAAAGTACTTTGGGAATGAGAATTCAGAATCGAAATTTTCCTAAGACTGCTGATCAAGGCTGGAGTTTATATCAGCCGAAACCTTGTGTTAACAACAAACAAGATGAGGACAAATATCCGTCAAATGTCAATAATGTAAATCAAGGTGAATAATTCAGGTAGAATCTAGTGAATATGTACAGATTATATTAAATATTTCAGTTATAAGAGATTGGTTTTATATCATTAGCTTAAATTTTCCTGTCAATTTCTGACAGAAATGTTTGTTAAAGTAGCTGAATACCAGTCTACTAGATAATTTGTGTAACAATTCATTCTCTTTTTTTTCACCGATTAGTTTCCTATGAAACACTTAATAATAGAAAATGAAAGTAATCTAGAGAACTTAAACTGAAATATATGATTGCTTAGGAGTATTGTTTAAATTTACATATTATTATTGGTTAAGTTATTTCTCTGCATGTACAGAAAATATTGTCAGTCATGCTCAAATAATGTTTCTGTTCCATTAAATTGAATGTAAAATTAAGAAAACATTAATAAAGTTGGACTCCTTATATTTATGATATAAGATGATGCATGTGTAAAATTGTCCGTAACACACATACAACCTCACATACGCGTGCACACACACACACACACACATGAATATATGTAATATTTATAAAATTTTAATTATCGAAGTGATTCTACAGTTCTATATTTAAGAGATGAGGAATTATGTAGATTATTTACATTATTTACATTCGACGGAGATTTTTCTTCATCTTGTTTGTTGTTAGTACAACAGTTTCGGCTGATATACCCTCCAGCCTTCTTCAGATGTCTTGGGGAAATTTCGAACCTGGGTTCTCATTCCTGAGGTATTTTTCGATGTTATTATTATTATTATTATTAGTATTCAGATCACTGCTTCAAATCGAACTCGGAATGTTGGAGTTAGTAGCCTGCGCTCTTAACCACTACGCCATATGTCTACTTGCATATGGCGTATGGTTAAGAGCTGAACCAATGGTTACGGTATTTTTCTGGATTACAAAGACGGTCGTCAGGAAGGTTTTTAGCATTACATCATTAGAAAGTATGAGTATTTCGTAGATATCGATGTTTGAATTGATAAACCACATTCGCCTTTTTATTAAAAAGTCACAGGCCACGAGTAACTTTGGATTTTCATCGTATAGTTCGTGGCCCCATCGTAGATACGAAGGGGGTCGTGAGGACGGTTAATATCGAAAATAAAATGGAAAAAGTGTGTGTCACTATATAATGTGTGCAATTATTTATTGAACTGTGTCAGTCTCGAGCAGGATTCGAAACGGTAAATCGAAGCGACTGTTGTTTGCATCACAGTTTTGTCAATCAAAATAACCCATGGTACCAGAACATCCAAATATTATTCGCATAGAAGTGTGAGAGGAAAATCTAAGCTTGAGTTTTTGCAATCCTAAAGATTTCGCTCGCACATTCACAACAAACAAGGCACACTGCCAGATTTTTGATCGTGTAAACACAGATGTTTACACACGCTATGAGTAGAGTAGCACGCCGATGTTTACACTCGCTATGAGTAGAGCAACGGACTCCAGTAATTTGGAAGTGCCGACCAAACTGAAAATATCGTCTATAAAGAAGTTTTGCTATCATATTGATATTATCGAAAGGAATATGATTCATAGTTCAAGCAAGAGCATTTGTGAACTTTGAATATACTTAATGTATAAACAAGTGTAAAATAGTGTAAACAACTAAAATAAAAGTATATCTAAACAATTTTTTCAAAATACTTTTTTATGTAGTGGTCCAAGGAAGGTCTGGCTTTTGTTAGGAGTGGTCCACATGGACCTTTATGATACAGAGTCTTCGATCCAATTTCAGTTTGGCAGCGAATCGCGATCATATGTCAGTCGCAAACACGTCATATAACTTCAATAGAATGCTGTTTCACCAAAAATAATGTGATTTTTTTAAGACATCACCCAGGAATCAATCAAGCCCATTTATACATTTCTGAACACATAGTGCTATTATGATTTCCCTCCCTCATTTTATGCCTTGATCGTAGATGGGTAGATTTGCTAGTACAAATAAATTTGATAAATCCCCATGCAGAGAAAAGTCGAAATTCCCATTGATGAAATTCTGTTTGAGTACAAATCCTGTATATAAATATACAGTGCACACATGGGGCGGGCCGTGTGTTTATATTGAGCAGATGGCTGATTCAGTTAAGATTCGTTACGGCAAACATGTCACCAGCTTCAAGAGAATCAATAAGAGACATTCAACATTTGGCCGATTTTGTGTGGCAAATGAAGGAAGACAAAATTAAGTATAACATAACTTGGTCCATAGTAAGCCACGAAAAACCATATAATATCATTTCCAGGAGATGCCGACTCTGCTCCGAGGAATCTGTGTCTATTCTGAGGACCAATGAGAAGATCATTAATAGAGTTTCTGAAAGACTCTCAGGAGGCCTACAAACATATAAATGTACTTTCGTACCATGCATTGGGAATGAATTTGGGAAACCATTAACACAATATACTTTAAGGTATGGATGAATTTAGTTCACTTTTAACGTCTGCATTCTTATAAACACAAAGTGACTATTTAACTCGCCTTGTGATAATGTGCCTACCAAACCACACGGATGGCTATGCTTACATATTCGTGGATGCTTGTGTTAGCGATTGTACACGCGCTATGCAGCTTATACATTCATATCTGTTAACGGTTATTTTTAGTACTTTTCTCGTTTTATTGTGAGTTCGTTTCTTTTTTGCATCTGTGATTTTATTTTTGATTTGCTATATAAAAATATTTCCTTCGTTTTGCTGTTTTTTTCTACGAGATGAGGAGCTACATTACGGAACTCTTATTTTAACGAATTGTATCTACTTATCACCTGATTAGACACATCTCCACATTCGGATGTTCTTGAATCAGTTGCTAAGTGTCCCACCCGTGAGGGACAGATGCTTGATGTGTCAAAAGAATTATCGTGGTTGATAAATTTTTTGCATATTCCATCTTCTATACTTCATTTACTATATATATATATATACATATATATATATATATATACATATATATATATATATATATATATATATATAAATATATGAGGACTGCTTCACTGACCTGGGCCGACGACCAACCCAGTGGACGCCTGCTCCTGGCCAGTTCCAAGCAGTTGATCTTTTCGCGGGCGCCTGCCAACGCGCTGTGGGCCGGTTTAACTTTTCCAGGGGTCCCTCTCGACTCAACATTTCCCCAGCCGAGCTCTCGGCCCTTCGATCCCTCCGACGCCGCACGGACATCATCATAAAACCCGCTGATAAGGCCGAAGCTCTCCGTCAACTTCGAGATACCTCATTCTACCGCCCTCTGCCCTCCGACCCCACGCCTAGCAACCAACAGACTGTCCTCCACTATCCATGACCTCATCCTCTCCTCCCGTCTCCCCGCCACCGCCCCCAACCTTATTGTTCGCACCCACGCACCCCCACCATTTACTTCCTCCCCAAGATCCATAAACCGAACAACCCTGGCCGCCCCATCGTCTCCGCCTGCAACTGCCCCACCGAGCTTATCTCAAAATACCTAGACCGTGTCCTCACCCCCCTAGTGGCTTCTCTCCCTTCCCACATTCTTGACACTAACCACGCGCTTCGTCTATTCAACTCTTTCTCTTTTACCCTCCCGGCCCTTCTAAGCTTCTCTAGACATCCAAAGCCTCTATACGGTGATCTCCCACGACGAGGGGCTGCGTGCCCTGAAGTTTTTCCTAGACCAACGCCCCAACCCACAACCCGACACCTCCACACTCATTCGTCTGGCCGAACTTGTCCTATCTCTCAACTGCTTCTCGTTCGCGGGAGATATCTACCAGCATTCTCGGGAGTGGCCATGGAGACGAGAATGGGTCCCAACTACGCGAACCTGTTCGTTGGTTATGTTGAGGCCCAAATATTCTCCAGTTTCACTGGTCCTACTCCCGAACTATACGGTCGGTATATCGACGACTGTATCGGTGTCACCTCACTCTCCCGCGAACATCTTGACTCGTTCCTCTCTTTCGTTCAATCTTTCCATCCTGCCCTCCACTTCTCCTGTACTATCTCTGACACCTCTGTCCCCATTCTCGACATTTCGGTCAGCATCCTCCACTCCGCCCTTAGCACCTTCATCCACTACAAACACACAGACTTACACTCCTATCTCAACTTCTCCTCCTCCCACCCTAGACACACAAAACTTTCCATCCCCTATTCCCAATTCCTCCGTCTATGCAGACTTTGTAGCGACAGCCATGACTTTGAGACTCAGTCTCAATTCATGGCTCACCACTTTAGCCTGCGTGGATATCCACCCACCACCAACCACACCGCCCTTGCCAGAGCACGTTCTGTGGACCGTGCATCTGCTCTCTCCCCCCGAACCCGCCCTGCCGTTTCCCGCCTCCCTTTTCCCCTCACCTACCGTCCCCCACCTACCAACACCACTCTCCTCACCAGCACCCATCACCGACCCTATCGCATCACCGACTCCTTCACCTGCACTTCTACCAACATCATCCATTGCCTCTCCTGCTCTCTCTGCCATTCTCTGTACATCGGACAAACAGGGCGCCGCCTGGCCGACCGATTCGCGGAACACCTCCGAGACATCAACGTTGGCAATGAAACCCCGGTGTCACGCCACTTCCGTTCTGCCGGCCACTCCTTGCAGCAACACCTGTCCGTGTTTGGATTGTCCATGCACAGGGGCCATCCGGACTCCCGTTTGCGCCGTGAACAGGGATTAATCTTCTCTCTTCGCTCCTTTGCGCCACATGGGCTTAACTCCCCTCCTCTCTTCATCTAACCCCCTCCTTCTGCCTCTCTCCCCCAACTTCCCTCCTACCACCCATCTCTCCCCCTCCCCTCCTGCTCCGACTACTACTTCTTTGTACGTCTCTTCACCTCTCTTCACTCCTACTTCTCTTCCCACTTCTCTTCCTACTTCTCTTCACTCCTACTTCTCTTCACTCCAACTTCTCTTCCTACTTCTCTTCACTCCCACTTCTCTTCACCCCTACTCTTTCTCTCCTCTCTATTACTCTCTCTCACTCTCTTCTCTCATACTCCTCCGTCTCTCACTCTTACTCTCTACACTCTTACTCTCTTACTCTCTCACCCTTACTCTCTCACTCTCTTTCCCTCTCTCTCACTCTCTCTCACTCCTACTCTCAACACTCTTACTCTCTTACTCTCTCACCGTTACTCTCTCACTCTCTTCTCTCTTTCCCTCTCTCTCACTCTCTTTCTCTTCCTCTCTTTCTCCCCCATACCCACCTTCCCCCTCTCTCACATCCACCTTCCCGCTCTTATACCTACCCTCTCTCCTCTCTTCCTCTCTTTCTCTCCCCTCCCATACCCACAGTCCCCCTCTCTTACATCCACCTTCCACTTCCCCCTTCATCGTCACCACCCCCTCATAAGCTCATCCCACCACACCCCAACAACTCCTACTCTACCTTCCCACTCCACCCCATCCAATTCCTTACACCCATCACCCGCTCCCTACCCACATACCCCACTCCTACCCATATACCCCACCCCTACCCATATACCCCACCCCTACCCACATACCCCACCCCTACCCACATACCCATATGTGTGTAGATATATGTAAGTCACATTGTATTCCATTACCAAATAATTAGATTTGAATGGTGCCAACAACTGAAATAATAATGTCGAATATGTCATGAGATAGCCCACCAAAATAGCAACAGTCTCTTGGAGTTTAATACACTCTTTGTCGTAGCTTAATGAAGAATTAATGCTATGCCAATTACAATTGTAATGAACACAATATTTCCAATTAAATAAACCGAAGTTCTATTGATGAAATCTCATTTCCCATTGGCAAGTGTGTTTGATTCACAAGACAGTTCATCTACATTCACGTAATAGTTAGTTGGGAAGGTAGTGGATATACATATGTATACATGAAAGTGATACTATATAAATAAAACTTTACTTAGAGTTCTACAATACTTTTAGATTGCTACAATAGAGTAAGTTAACATGAGCACGCAATCACACATAGATCATCACACATAAATATGTACTTAGGAACATCATGGCCCGGTTCAACGTTCTCAAGTATAGATATCAACTGAAGCACTCCGGAATCGGTCTCATATTTTGGCAGCAAAGGTGTGGCTTTTGAATCAGAACCTATACACTTTGACCTCGATGTTACGTACATGATTGTCTATAGCAGCATAAGCAATCTTTTGGTGAACACGCAAAATATGGGACGCTTGAAGCCCCCAGCAGATAGGCAAATACTGCCACATTCATAGCATGTTGTTATGCCGTGTAGGGCGAAATCCAAATAAATTATTTGATGACTTTTAACTCCTTCTCTGCCGAAATAGAAACCTTTACATGTATTGGATGTCAAATCACTCTGGTCAGTCACATTTCACGAAAATAATGCGTTCGCACCCTTTTTAGAAACCTTATTTAACTTCTAGTGATTACTTCGAGCTATGTCCGGTCAGTTTGCTATTTCTCCCATTTCTTTTCCAAGATTTTAGCTTTCTTCAAAAATATTTTACGTAGTACCTAGACCTCATTTTACTTTTATGGGGTGTATGATTTCCATTTCTCAGTTCAACATACAGAAGTTGTTTCGGATTTTGTAGTCCTCCATTCTCTCTGTGAATTCTTTCAAGAGCCTGAACAACACTGACGTAAATTTTCCAACAGAGGTACGACGTAGACACTGTTGATGGAAGTCCTAAAGTTGAAGGAACTTATGCACGAATGTCAGTCTCAAGTCCTCATAATATTGACTCAATGGATGCTTTATCAACCTCTCATGGTCGATTTAAAAAGCAAAAAGAATTGTCATACGTAAATGTTTTCCTTCTTTAGTGAGTAAAGGATCAATGAGACTAGACAAAGGTTCATGTACTTCTTAAAAGTGACAGTTTCACAGCGTGTTTTTGCTGGAAATGAAGGCAGATTGATTATCATTCACCTTATCCCTTCATCATGACACCCGCGTACTTCGCAGCTGTCGCTAAACATGAAGTTCGCATAGTTAAATTCTATGTTAAATTTTAATTTTTTGCCTCTGGCGGAATAGCCACATTTGAGGAAGGTTGAAAATGCTGTCTTCTTTGCAAATAGCAGTTTGTTGACCTCAATTTCAATAAATAAACCTTGGTATTTTTATTTTACAAAATCAATCGCATCTGCCCAGATATTATATAAACTCCATAAAATTCTTTCAGTCATTTTCACATCTAAGTTTTTCACAAGCCGTGCTTTGACCTCAGAATCTTTCAGACAGCGAACAACCAAACCTCTGGAAGTATAACATCCTTACATCTTACCTTTGGTATTACAATGCTGTGGCAAACTTATGATTAGCTCAGCGTTATGTACGATGTATCGAAGGAACAATGTATATATTGTGTACACTACGACCGCGGGTTATAAAATAATCAATAGGATGCCAGTGTTTTCAACCGAAATGCATACGTGTTCTAATACATATCATTCAGTTAAAACAGTATTTTCAAAACAAAGGTCTATTTCGGCATATATTTTCAGCAGAAGCATTCCAATAATATTACCCTTGCCTACACTACGTTTTCCACCGAGGTTCAATTAAAGTCGCATCTTACTCTTGCATTAAACTGACCTAGGATGATAATTTCATCAGCAGCTTCAATTCTCTTACGGAAAAAAATTCTTTCAGAGATATGTACAAGGAAAACCTTGAATTTCAGACGAACTCATAGTTGGAGCGTACACACTAATAAGAATTACATAGCAGTAATTGATCAAGAGAAATCTAATGTACATATACCTGTCTCTAACTTAACATGGCGGTTCTTCAAGACCTGTACCTACAGGAGCTTTCACAGCAAATCCATACGAAATTCCCTCTTATACTTCTAGCTTTTTCCTCCCCAACAGAGTGAAAAAAGGAGTTTTACACCCAGCCACTCTTTAAACAATGATGACAGATACCACTCCACCACCCAATAAGTAGCCGAAATCATTGGCCGCCTTGTGCCAAGGGTTTTACTTTTAGATCGATGTCCTAATAAGTACTAGAGATCACACACTCCTAGTGATCTGGTGCATAATACATACATTCTCATTCTCATGATTTCCTACTGACTGAACTTGTTTTGCTGCGCCGTTGTGGAAAACATGTCCATCTTCAGCACAAGCATCGTGTTATCCTCACCAGAGTCTCGAGTTTGCCGATGATAACTGTGGGGACTACAGCTGTCCATGAGAAATGGCGGTTTCATGTTTCTATACGCAGTATAGGATGGCTGTTGACTTTAATAAGTTCATACCCATATTCACAGCTTTTGTTTTACATATGCCAGATTGTCCAATCAGCATCCTCATTAACCGAAATCAGTGGTATAAGCAGTTTAGTCTCCGACGGTGGTACTCGATCACATGTTACCTGTTACCTTCACACACAACTACGACATAATATGTAAAGTAAATACCAAATACATACACACAGACACAGTCACACAACCACTCAAGTCGGTCATGAGGCAGTTACCTCTCCTGTCATCCTGTCTGCATACATTTTGCGCTCCTCCTACAGCATTAAGTGTATTTTAACAATATAGATGCTTCGACATAAGTAGTCACACTTAGTGACAATTGAATTTCTCGTCTATTGTGTCACATTGCGACTAGCTGTTTATATATATATATATATATATAAAGAAAATCAGACAAGGTAGAATATGCTAAAATAATTTTATCATGAACCGGTTCAGTCTTTGCGACTTTTTCAACTTGTAAAGCATGAGAACCAATTAAACTGGTAACGTATGAAAATCAATTAAATTGCAGAAAAATTAAATGAAATGTTTTCTGAAAATATTTCCAGTTTTCAAATGCAAGGGGTTTATATCTTGTGATAAAGAATAATTGTTTACTAAAGCACTCACTACAGGTTGCATCGTCCCTGACTTAATATAAGTGAAAAAAATCTCAAGCTGTGTTGTTTGTTATTGGCGGAAATGTCGATGTGTCTGCTGAATGCTATGTTTCTGTATTTCCAAATTATGATGTGGTATCAGTGCAGAGCAATCCTTTGACGTAGACTGTTTTTGGTTTGTCCTATGTATTGCTCTTGACACCCAAAACAGGTTAATACATATATTAGGTTCCCGAATCAGAAGTGGAGTTCGTTTTCACCCCCCCCCCCCCACACACACCCACCCACACACACACCCACACACACACACACACTCACACACATACATGTATGTGTATATATATATATATATATATATATATATATATATATATATATATATATATATATATATATATATATATATATATATATATATATATTATGTATATTTATAATATATATGATTATATATATATGTGTGTGTGTGCATATGTATGTGTATGATTGAGTGTGAGTGTGTGCAGATAGATAAATAGTTAGATATAGATATAGATACAGATAATGATATATATATATATATATATATATATATATATATATATATATATACAGATTTGGATTTAGATCTAAATGTATATGCATATGTACGTATACATGTGTGTATGTGTGTGTGCGCATGTATACACGCACAGACACACACACACACACACACACATATATATATATATGGGAGAATATACAAAAAATAACAACAGACGAGGACAGGTGGTGTAAATAACAAAAGTATATATTAGTATGACGCTCGGGAATACGGAAAGTCTTTGACGTTTCGAGCTACGCTCTTCAACAGAAAGAATACGGAGACAAGGAGAAAAACACGGAGAAAAAAAATTGAATAGTGTTCAGTCAACGGTCAATCATAATAATGGCCGATCATAACAATGACTGACCGGAAGTTAGAAATTCTTATTTCAGGAGAGCTAAGAAAGGGGGAGATAACAAACGGTGATCGGGAACGAGGGGCTGTGTGTGGGAGATATATATATATATATATATATATATATATATATATATATATATATATATATATATATATTAAACTGCTATATATTCTCGTTCCCGCAGTCTTATATCGCTTAAAAGCCGGCGCAAAACCAGAACATTTCAGCAAAATAGTTATGGTCGTTAAACGGTTCCAAATTCTACATATATATTCGATTTGCTTTGATAATAAGCATCATGCATTTTGACGAGAGATCCTTTGTATTTGTGCAGTAGTATATTTTTTTATAAATAGATTCAGACATCGTTATTGGTATTGTTTTAACTCATAAAACGGAGTGAATCAATGCGATTGCACTAACTGGCCAATCACACACCTACGTTATATAAATCTTTTGAAAATGTCATTTACGTTATATGCTTTTCTTGCAAAGATATAATTCATACATACATGCATAGATATATTTATATATTTATGTACATACGATTATATGCACACACATGCACATGCACCCACATGCACATGCACACACACACACACATATGAATGTTTATACACACACGTATATATGAATGTTTATACACAAACATCCAATCGATGAGTACAGGTAGCTATCTTTTATGAGCATAAATGTATTTTACATTTTTTAATGTCAAAATAGTACTTGATATAACAAATAATGCAAGTCGAAGCTTTTAACTTTTATCTCTTTCTATATTCCTGGCGTTAGGATCTCTTCCTCAGAAGAAATTCGGGGTAATATTGTTATGAGCTGACTTCTTGGTTCTATAGTGCGTTGCAATTACCCGAGCGCATTGCTATAGTAGCCAATTAACTGAGTGTAGCTCAGTACTGTCAATATGGCGTTTTATCTTAGGGCGGTGACATGGCAGCACCGTTAGCAGGCGGAAAAGACACTTAGCGGAATCTCGCCCAGGTTCGCATTCGTGTTCAAATTCCCTAGAGGTTGATTTTGCCTTTCGTCTTTTCAGGGTCGATGAAATAAATATTAGTTGAACACTGGGGTCAATGTAATCAACTTACACGCTCTCCCTAAACTACTGAGCTTGAGCCAATGTTGTAAATCAATAATCTTGTAAGTTGTAATTTCTTTACTTTATTCTCAAGTTCCCAAATTCTCTGTTCTGTGGCTTCAAGCGAATCTAGATTACATGGACGAATACCTTAGTGTAGACATTCTCTTTAACCTGTATGCATATTTGATTGATGGTAGTTCCGATGTCGCATGCTTTAGATTTGCTACAATGATATTATATAATTAGTTGGACCGAAGACGTAATTTCAGCATTGATTCGGTAGTTAGGGCAATGTGTATATGTGTATATAGCTCGCATATAGTTAGGTACCTCGTCTGGAAAGGTACGTTGTCTGACAGTCGTATATTCAATCCCTCCCTACGGATCAAATTACAGCAGATGTTTTTCGTTAATGTATGACAGTTTCATAAATTATAGTTACCACGGATATGTGGGATACGTTAGCATGTCTGGAAATGTTCCAACATATTGTAAGAGTCTATGCAGCCATTCTCCAGTAGGGGTTTTTGTAAGTGTATGCTGGTAGTCTTTGATTCCCATTCCTTGCAACATTTCCTGAGTATCTGGAGAATCTCATTCCTAACATAGGCCACCTATATCTGATGAGTAGGGATGAATAACAATGTACAAATAGGGACATGTATTCTGCTTTTCAGCAAAAGGTAATGGAGATTGATCCATTCATTTTGATCAACCAGAGAGTATCGGGGTGCTCCACTTCAAATTATATACGTTCAAAAACACGATATTAATGAATATATTATATATTTTAGTGGCATTTTGTGCGATGATGTTAATATAAGGATGGCAACATAGGCGCAGGATTGACAGCTGTTGACTTTATTGTACTTATCTAGCACACGTATGTGATGGCCCGTAGGCCTGGCAGATTTCGCTACACTGGGAAGGCAGATATATGCTTGTAAATAGACCCATCGAACTGAGTTAGATTGCTTTCCATGAAGTAGTCGACAGATCATGGCTACTTGGATCTGTGAGCCAAAATATTTTGAGATGAGATATTATGTTCGGTGAGTAAGTTAATAGGGTGGAGCAGAGACCGATGTGTACAGAGAAATAAAGTCTGCGCTAAAAGGGCTTGTATATGTCGAGATCTTTCGATCTGCTTTGAAGATATTTTGAAGTCTTAAAATTTTTAGATAGGACCTATGCGATTTTATAATAGGGTTCGGTGATACTGGTGAAAATAGGTATTTTAATTTCGTTACCGTTTTATGAGATTCTTATGAGATGACAAATGTCGCTATTACGCTGTTCCTTACAACGAACTTGCGCTTAATTTTGTCCGAGAGTTCTCTGTTTTATTGATGTTCCTCCAACAGGCGGAACTTGGAGCATATTTTTTTGTGATTTTATTGATTATTGCCAATAACTATGTGTTACTTGGTTCTTCAAATCCAGTTAATCGAATTTATAACTATCTACATGCAGAGTTCTCTCCTTTCTATTGAAAGAAGTTATATAGCGCTTCTAAACTTAAATATTTTGGAGTGTTATCGGGCTCTACAGTCATTATGAAATCTTCTCGAAAAATACTGAAAATGAAATACTGAAAACTCAAAAGCTTAGCGTTGAGTTTGGCGATAGAAAGATGAGAAAGAAGTAGGTTGTTCACATGATAGATGGAGAATCTTGTGATTGTCGTAGAGGAAGTGATGATAGAGTTCACTTTAATGGAGGGTAAAGAGGTAGGAATTAATATAAATGTTAGTTGGTATAGTGGTATGTATATTAAATGGCCCCCTATATTGCGATACAATAGGCTCCAACAACCATTATGTATTTACAACTGACGTCTAAGTATCTTTAATAATATTTAATAAATTCTGCGATTCTCAGGAAAATTCACAGGTTAGCTATTAGAGACCACAGCTAAAATTAGTGGCTGGCAGATTACAAGCATATGTGTATATGTACCAGCATTGCTAGAAATAAGAGTAAAAAACAACTTTTGACAGTCAAAATCGACCTTACGACAGTGAGGTGCTTTCTCTCTCTCTCTCTCTCTCTCTCTCACACTCTCTCTCTCTCTCTCTCTCTCTCTCTATTTCATCAACTGATCGAGTTAGTATTTTGTGGCTCTTATTTCTAGCAATGCTGGAACTATTTTGTATCCTTGTCTATTAATTTGCCTTTAAGTTTTAATTGCTAATGGGCCACCTATATTATAATATATTCAATATATTATATTATTTTATTTATACTATACACTTCTGCTGATGTGAATTAGCGCACGCTTATCCACGGTTTTACTCACGAGCTGCACGAGGCGAGTTCTCCTTAAACATGAGCACGGCATACTCCAATGACTAGAACTGAGATTAAATTAATTAGAGTTCGAAATCACATGATATGGATATATCTGTAACTTCATTTGTGAGTTTATCTGACCATGGTAAGGTGCTTTCTCGTTCCTTCTGTTTCGTCAACTCATTGAGTTAGTGATTTTCTAGCTCTTCGAGTCGTTTTTTACTCTTACATCTAGCAATGCTGGTACTATTTTGTACCTTTGTTTATTAATTTGCCTTTAGGCTTTAATTCGTACCTTCGTACCAGCCCACATATATTCTAATATATTTAATATAGTATATTATGTTATTGATATATATATATATATATATATATATATATATATATATATATATATATATATATATATATATATATATATATATATATATATATATATATATATACACATATATACGAGTGGACAAACGAAAGATGAGCACTCAACACAATTTTTAGGAGTTGCATGGAGGGATCACAACTGTTAGATTCAAATCCGGTGGTACTCCGAGATTCAAGCATGATGCTACACTTCAGCCATTCTGAATTTGAGTGAATGAAGTTGATTTTTATAGCCGTAAAGTGCGATGCGATCGGTAGAGGAAGGTCAAGCGGTGTGGCAATTGTGGTGTTGGGAGATCAGCGAAAATAGTTACTTAGAAGATACCGCATGGGGAACAGGAAATCGACCGCATGGTGCATAGGAAATTGGTCGCGTAAATGGAAGGTCAGTAGGAAGGGACAGCATGTGTAAGAACATACATGTGTATATAAGTGTATGAACGTCCTTATATGGTTTTCAGTGTGTGGGTGTAGTTTTGCGAACATGTGTATATGAGTATGTGTATGTGCGCATGGGTGTCGTCGCACAGGCTCACACACCCACCCACACACACACACACACACATGAACGAGTATGTACACGCAAGGACTCGCGTGTGCACGCGTATGCACATATGTACACGTACATACAAATATACGTGTATATATATATATATATATATATATATATATATATATATATATATATATATATATATATATATATATATATATATATATATATATATATATATATATATATATATATATATATATATATATATATATATATATATATATATATATATATATATATATATATATATATATATATTATATATATATATATATATGTATATATATATATATATATATATATATATATATATATATATATATATATATATATATATATATATATATATATATATATATATATATATATATATATATATACATGCATATGTGTGTATGTGTGTATATACGTATGTATGTGTGTTCTTGCACGCCTGAATATTCACCTGAATATCACTGTTTTCTTTTCTTACTGCGCGTATAATATTTTGGGTTTCTAATTATATACTTAATTAGGAGATAGCTTTTAATGCAACGCTGCTGCCAATAGGTGATGGTACGTTGACGTAACACTTATCGCTTGGGATAAATAGCAGCATTCAAACGAGCCTCAATCAACACGCGGCATGTACATTCGCGATAAAGATATATCTAGTCAACCTCATATTATATATTTAAATACTGTGTGATACAAAAGTATAATAAATGTAATATTTTAGCTTCCGATTTAGCGTTGTAATACTCCGGTGAAAACCTAAATAATGATTTCTCCTATTAAGAAGTGCTCGTTAGTAAGCTGCACCCGATGAAACTGGATTCATAGAGAAGCCAGACCGGTTCTGCATCACAATTTCAATCGGATAACTTCTGATAACTTCAATTATAACACGTAATTTAATATAATCAGGTCTCGGTTTTACTCACGTTATAAAGTATTTCAGTAAGTATGCTATAACGTTTATTATTTCCTATAGAAACTAGCATGAGAAACTTTTCCGAAATTATGAATTTTATCTTATTTATTGCGAATTATACATGAATAAAATGTAATTGTTTAATGCCATATTCATGTGTAAGATAGATTCCAAGCAAGATAATTTTGACGGCTAAAAGTTTAGGCTTTACTTTATTCAATATTACAATTCCATTTAAAAATATTAAAATAGTAAAACATTTTATTAGAAAACGAATAACTTGCCAATTTTACTGAGTAGTGATTGAAGCTATGTTTGTTTATACGCTAAAAACAAAGGAGATTTAATGAATATGTAATGATCAGTTTGTTTCCAATAGCTAGGCAAAGAATTTTAAAATGCAGATGGTAAAAACTGAGTGAATAATCTTAGACAAGTTATGCCTCCTGTATGGAATATTTCAACAATTTTCTTTTACTTCCTGTTTTAATGTACATCTCTCTATGTGAAAATACGATAAATATACATGCAGAAAAGCTTGCTTATGAAATTTTCTGAAGCTACTTTAATTTAAATTGCTATATGCTCTATGAATGAATTGTTTATTTATTTCAAGAAATAAGTGAAATCACTGTTTGTTTTCTTAAATGTTCATTTCCTATTTATCTGGCATAAGAAAGATTGAAACGAATGAGATACTGGCGGAAGGAAAAATATAATGGCAATGATTGATATAAATTGCAAAGAAGTAAAGTTGTGCCCCATCAATTTAGTCATTTCGGACCAAGGAAAATTTACAAGTATATACACAGATGATTTAGATAACTGTAACTGTCAGTGTACTTCACTCTTACTTATCTTATAGTTGTAAATTACATTAACTATATTCAACTTTTGCTTCGATTGCTGCCAGTAAGTTTCAATTCAATTCTCTTATTGTAATGTTTGTTTTTTAATCTCATAAGTTTAAAGAAGATGAAAACAAACGTTGCATTGAGAGACATGGATTGAAACTTACTAACAACCATCAGAATAAAAATGAATATAACTAATGTAATATGTAACAAGGGAAGCAATATATAGGTGAAGAGGAAAGCATACCGGCGGTGTCCTCATGTATGTAGGAAATATTAGGTTGTATTCGATTCTAAATTTTCTGAGGTCAAATTCCACAGAAATTATCATCTCGTACTTTTCCGATAATTAATATAATAGTCCTGGCTGTTTCATCATAATGCTCAAATAATTTGAGTCGGTCACTCTCCAAATTGCATAGGAGACAAATTAAAGTCGGTAAGATCGCATCGATAGAGTGCAGTATTTAAGAACAAGAAAATTAAATGCATTGTTGAAGGAATAACAGGACTACAGTTTACTAGCGCCCAGCAAGTAAGAGTTGTGCAAATATGAACCTGCAAAAATGATGCTACATGACATGTGAAATTTCAAAGATAACAGGCGGAATTAATGTTCAGCACTCAATTGGATAACCAGGAAAAAGAGGTCGTTCGGTTACCCTGTAAGTAAGTCTAGTGATACTTGTCTCTTATTCTCCTCTATAATGTCAACACAGACATTGATCCGAACTTCATTTGGCTTGTTGTTAGAAGGAAGCATGTTCGGGCGTTTAATAAACTAAAGTGAATTTATTTCACTAGTATGTTTTAGTCAAACCAGGCGTATAGAAAGTCTCATTCATGTGACAGGGGACAAAGTAGTAATTTCAATACACATACATACATACATACATACATACATACATACATATATAATATACATATATGTATATATATATATATATATATATATATATATATATATATATATATATATATATATATATATATATATATATATATATATATATTATATATATATATATATATATATAGGATACCAATCGACGTAAAGTTGGACATGGCTCTTAGTAACTCACAAGTGGATGCAGCAGAAATCTTGTTTTCAAACTAGCGGGTATTTTTATTTTAACTGGCGATCTGAATTCTGTTTGGGAATACTCCAGACACTCATGATTATTGAAAACTGAATGCACGTCGACATCGTGTGAAACTATTGCTAAGAGAAACAACTGAAAGATTACACAAATATGTGCACTCTAATTAATCTGTGGGATAGCTATCAGTTTCATGTCACGAATATTCTGTGGAATTAATAGAAGCACCTGAAATTCGGTTATATCTCTATATAAAAGTTTTATCAGAATATTAGCGTAACATATGACGATTGCAATTCCACTTTGTCGGCCACACAAAGGACGATATTACGACCTCCTCTGTCAATATATAATGGATGAAAGGAAAGGTTTCTTCTGCTGAAATATCCCTCTTAGAAAAGTGAGCCAACAATTATTTTCTTACGATGGTAGTTAATTCTCAAATGATGGCATTTCATCTTTAATAACGGCTGCTGAAAATATCTGAAGTAATATTTTCCTGTAGAAACAATACTGTATTAAAATAAGTATGAGAGACGATATATTATAAAGAGTATGGAAGTGAGAAGATTAAAGATGCGATTCGAACACGCCTCACGACAAAGGTAACACCGAAAATAATATCACTTGATCGTATCTTGAATAAAAAAAAAAGACTAAAGCTTCTGTTATCTCAACTAAGATATATAATATATTGAATAACTTTTCGCCCATTGAAATCCATTTGGAGGCATTTTCGTGGACAATTTACATTAAAGTTTCTCCGTTTGAATTGCTCCTTCCCTACATTCTATATTTATACCAATTTCGTCTTGGAACAAGACATCATAATTCATTCTGAAAACTCTTTGCAATAGAGCTCCGTCTGGCAGTAATTTGTTTAGGTGAAAACTATACACTACATCGTTTGGCATACATTTGTTTAGATGAAAACTTTGCAACAAAGGCCTTGTGTCGTATATAAATGTATATACAACCATGTTTGCTAACTCGTATTTGTTATGAGTTCATTTAAATATATTAATATCATAAACTAATCCTACGCTGCATTTCAAATTTCATTTTGCAAATATATATGACTTCATATTGTCTTCTGCTCTTGAGGCAAATTTCTTGAATTGGAAGACATATTCCTTCAAATCAAAATAGATGATTGATACAGATTCACTTGAAGGAATGTATAAATCAACTCACTCAACTTTTATTAGAAACATTCACTTCACTTATTTGTAGCTGCATCATTTAACTTTGTATTGAGTTCCTAGATTTGCATGCACCACACTATCAAGAAATAAGTTTATTCATTACCATACATATCGACTTTGACAGCAGCTGAGTATTGCATTTTTAAATCAACGTGTATTATACCATTTTTGATCGAATGAATTAAAAATGAGATCTGCAATGTATCCGTAAAACATAAATAGACTGAAATGTTTTTTTCAAACATGTCTGCAAACAAAAATAAAGCACTTACAATAATAATTAACGGGAAACGAATATTAAATTCAATGAACATTTGAAACGAAATCAAAAGATAACTGAGCCTCAAAATCTATTTTCAAAGCTATTTTGTTTAATATACGATGTTTCAACTGTGTTATTTATACGTCTGATTAAATTCTTTCATCACGCCCCAGATGTTTTGTTTGGTTGTTTTCCCTTTAGTTATAGTTGACAACTATTTCAAATATTGCAGTAGTCCAACTGAAATTAAAGATGTGGGAATCTCGAATTAGATGTAACGGAGAGATTATAATGTATAATTTGGACATAAATAGAACTTTTTTTTTAAATTGCAAATTAAAAGCAATTATATTAATGTATGACATGTTCATGGACCCTGAAATACATCAATTTTCTTTAAGATGTGAGTCATCGAAGCAATGTATAGTGAATAACACTTCACTTTAAATAAATTTCCTGTACTTAATATTCCCAGTATGTTTCGTTTAATTTCATACCATGATAGACGCTTCATATTCTGATGTAGACACAAATACCCGTATGGTAAAAGAAATGAAAAGTTATTTATAGTATGAGTATAGAAGTAAATGTCTGGTTGTTTTTTCATTTGTTACATATAAGCGTAAGAAGGCGTTTTGAATTTCGGGTGACGGGGAAATGGAGAGAAACTATTTGAGAGATAGACGCCATTTGCTTAACATAAAACGGGATGAGGAACTAGAATTCAATTAAATAGACTAAATGCAGTGCTTCTTGCATTTCTTTTATGTTTGAAATATTCCATTCATTCCCAAGTAATTTCATGAGTAATTATTTCCTATTCTTTGATTTCGCTCTATATATCTAATAAAACATCTTCAGTTTTAGTTAAATTTTGTTTCGTATTTTCAACCCTTTCTGCTATAATATTTCCTTCGTTAAATATATTCTTCGGTGTATGATATTTCCATTCTTGGTTGTAGTTTTTATTTGTTCAGAAAGAAAGAAAAAATTGTGCATTCTTAACGCTTACATATTACTGTAACCTTTTCCACTTGCTGGCAACTAATTATTTTGGGATCCTACTGTTGTTATTTTGAGAGCAGTAGCTATATATATAAATCAGATTCGTGGTGGTGTATGTGTGAACTTTATTTGAGAGGTGTTCCGTACATAGTAGATCTAAATTTCTGGAACGCAAAAACATCTTTCATCTTCCTCATAATTATATCCTGTATTGCAGGAATAACAACTACTCTATAATATTAATCAGAAAATTTGTTTTTGCTACAAAACCTAGTATGTACCACGTCTAAAAAACAAATTGTTCTTCGAAATATGTTGTGGGTTTGTGTTTCATTCAGTTTTCAATTTTTTTTATTCCTTTTCATTTCAGATCACTATTTTTTCATCCAGTGAGTATATACTTCACATCACACTCCAGCGTATAGCCAATATAGCTATGATATATTTCTTGAAATCTTCGTTGCCACTGCTACCTCTGACACAAGTTCTCTTTAGATTAGCTGCGCATGAGCTTCACACAAGAAATCAATTGAAGAGGTTACGACCACCCACATTTCTCCTTTAAATAATTCTTACACCAATTTTATATCTATAATTTATGGCTATGTCTCGCAATTTCTTTAAAGTAAATTTACACTCTGAAATTCACTGTGAAGTGAAGATATTCTAAATGTTATCGGACATGCTCATAATTATACCAATTAGGTCAATATCTGATTATCTGCATAGTTTTTCTCAAACTATTCAATAACCATGTTCTTCTAACCTGAATATTTTTATAGCACCCTTGAAAATATTGGTGCCACGTCTAAACAGATAAATATTGTACTAAAATGAGAGAATATTTGAAAGCAGAAGAATTTAATAACAGAGACACATGCAAATAAGCTTATATGTTGCCAATGTAGAAATGATATCTGTAGTGCAGTGGTATTAATGTGACGAAAACATTACATACGACGAGATATTTGATTAGTGAGAGCAGTTTATTAAATGTCATATATAAGTGATTGTATGTAAGAATATTGTTTAATATATATCTGTCTGTGTGTGCACATGTGATTAGAAGTTCTGATTTGGATTCCGTTATTGCGATTTTTGAATGAATACAACCTCTGAGCCCACATAAATGTGTGATTATGCATCTGAAAATACGCATGTACATATAAATGCACATGTATACCTTAGTAGTATTATCCTGAAAGAAACAACTATGCACGTTACAAACAATCATTCCACTTCGTTAATTTGGATCAAGATATTAACTATTCTGTATTGTACTGAAAAGATAAGAGCAATAAAAATGAATGAACAAGGCAGGCATTTAATATTTGTAAAAGCATAAATTAGAAATAATCGGTTGTATAGTACATTTAATCTGTACTTTATGAAATTAGATTAATGCAAATAACAACTCCACTCTAAAAGGTGACTAATTGAAGGACCTCCTCAGTTTATAACAAGTAAATTGGCAAGAGGGAAGGAAGAAATTCTTCAACACTTGCTTGCTGCAAGAGTTGACATGTTTTCTAACATGAATCTGCACACTAATGTCGAGAGAATAAATTAAAATATATAAATACTCCAGTAAAAACATTACAGAATGGTTTTATCGGAGGATTATTTAAATATTTAAAATAAATAATTAAGATGCAGATTGATATGGTAATAGCGAATGCATAAGAAAATCTTTTTGCGCTACGGTATATTTTAAAATGCATCTAAATAGTCAAGTATCTCAGGTATACTTTCTACACACAAAAACAGACATACGCCCACAGCCACACACACTCATACACACATAAACATATATATGTATATATATATATATATATATATATATATATATATATATATATATATATATATATATATATATATATATATATATATATATATATATATATATATATATATATATATATATATGTGTATATATATATATATATATATATATATATATATATATATATATATATATATATATATATATATATATATATATATATATATATATATATATATATACGGAAATGTACTTGCATAGCAAGTGACCGGACCTGAGATCGTGTGCTGGAACGAAAAGAATTGCAGGGTGGAAAGTGTTTATAATCACACGCTTTATTTATGTGGGCTGAAAAGCGGTATTCATTCATTCTGCAGAGAATTTTTCTCAGTGAACAGGTCGTGGTCTCAAAACGACAAAAATATGTTCGGAAATTAAACTTAAATGTTAAAGTGAATCTAACGGTTTTTGTGTGTTTTTTAATGGTTTACAGACACCTTCCACCCTGCAATTGTACACCACCCCCCATATATATATATATATATATATATATATATATATATATATATATATATATATATATATATATATATATATATATATATATATATATGTATGTATATAATTATATATATATATATGTATATGTATGGATCAAAACAGTTTGATTAAAATTCGTTGCTATACTTGAGTTTCAAGCGTGATGCCATTTTGAATTTAAATGAGAGAAGCTGAATGTTATTGCAGTAAGGTGGGCTGCGATTAGTCGGGGAAGGTCACGCGGTGTCCTGGGCTGAGGTGGTTATATGGGTAACAGCTAGTTGGAAAATACTGCATGGTGAAAAGGAAATTGACCACGTCGAAGACAGAAAATATACCACGTGGTGATTAGGAAATCAGTCAGGTTGTTGCAAGGGAGTAGGAAGTGGGTTACATATGCAAGTATATAGTTCTATATGTGGGTGTGAAAAGACGCTCATATGCTATTGCGTGCATGCATGTATTGATGCGAGCGTGTGCATCTGTACGTTTGAATCTCAAGAGCACCAACGAATTTGAATTGCACTGATTTGATCCATACATGTAACTCTAAATAAATTTGTTAAATGACCTTCCTTTCGTTTGTCCACTGATACATATATATATATATGTGGGGGGGTAGTGGGGGGCGCGCGTGTCTGTACAGTGTGAGGCACATGCATTAACACATTATTCATTATAAATATAAATCCAAGCTTTAATTTTGTCTAATGAAGGACTACAGCATCATTGTTATACTTATTTATACTTTACATATATTTAGATCTTTGTAAGGTTATTATCACAGTGCTTAATTCTTTATATAATCCATGTTTACATCACAATTCTATATACCTTACATTTTCAAAACCGTAACTTGTTAAAATTTTGTTTGAGCCAACACATTCAATTCGGGGTAAGCAATGAAACATAAATGTTAGGAAAGACTTATACAATATTTACAAATCCTTTTGCGAATCAGAATGTTTCAATTTATCTTTGAATAATTGGTAAATAATTATGTTCCAATAAGAGCCAATGCTCATGCCGCACCGTATATATATATATATATATATATATATATATATATATATATATAAAATATATAGTTTTAGGGAAAATAACCAAGTTTCAAGAACTCATCGATGAAAATCCACTATAATAAAAATCGATTAAAATCAATTGAAATTATCGAAAATAAATTCTATTCAAAAATATAGCTAATCGTCAGATCGTAAGTAGAACAATAATTAGATAAATATATCTCAACCAACAATAAGTACCAAATGAATTAATATGAAATACTTATTTTATAAAGATAGAAAAATTATTAAAAATATCAAAATATCAAAATAATAACCATTCAATAATCCTCCCTTCATCCATTATAATAACATGTATATTACATACAAAAAACAGTTTACATAAATTATCATTGTTTTAAATTATCTTTGTTTTAAATACAATTTGAACGAAGCTTAAGTTTTAAATAATAATGAAGATAAAATTAGTACATATTTAACCGGTGTAATAGTTGAAGCTATACTATTTAAAGCTAAAAACGTTTATTTAATTATCATTAAAAATCAATTGAATAATAGAAAAATACAACAATATTTATTTCTACAAACGTAAGAATAAAAATATGAATGAAAAAATTATGAATGAAAAAATTAGGAAAGAAAAAAATTTAGATTTTTGCTATTAATATCCCTCAATATAAAGCCGTTTTTTTTATTGGTTATTTATGATTTGCTTGACTCATACATAAGAGCAGGTGCTTGAATTGAATTTCATCTTTATATATCCAAATCCTGTTGTTCTTCTTATTTTGCATTTTGCTGATACTCTTCTATGGATTTTCGTCGAGTAAGCACGCTACCATTTATTATATTAAATCACGGGCATATTCGTTCAGAATTATTATATATGTCCTTGAAATGTTCATTGTATTACATTTACGAATAGTATTACAAATAAGGCGAGCAATTGTTTATTTATACGTTAACATGGGCATGTAATTTCGCCGACGTCTGCTATGAAAGAGGACTAAGCAGCTGGTTTATGATGATGTGATACATTTCATGGGCAACACCACTGCTGATTACCGGCTAAAAGTACTCAATATTCGAACAAATAAGCTCTTGCTTTCTAATGAAGTGTGCAAGAGTTCTTCCTTGAAGTGGCGATAGAGATATTTTGGGTGGTTGATAAATAGCTCCTTCCATCTTCGGGTCTCGAAGTATGTCATATTTGTGCATCTATCCCACGCTTCACTTACAGCAGGCTGGTTTCCCGTTTTCATAGTTTTGAATCTAGGCTGCAATATATTTCTCTGAGATGCACCTGTGTTTAATACCTGAACACGTCTCTTGTTACCGCTTGCAAAGGACGATAATGTATGTACGTTTTTATTGCCTCTGTGGAGGCAATAAAATGGCCCAGTGGTTAGGGCAGCGGACTCACGGTCGTAAGATCGCGGTTTCGATTCCTAGACCGGGCATTGTGAGTATTTATTGAGCGAAAACACCTAAAGCTCTACGAGGCTCCGGCAAGGGATGGTGGCGAACCCTGCTGTACTCTTTCACCACAACTTTCTCTCACTCTTTCTTTCTGTTTCTGGTGTATCTGTATTTCAAAGGGCCAGCCTTGTCACACTCTGTGTCACGCTGAATCTCCCCGAGAACTACGTTAAGGGTACACGTGTCTGTGGAGTGCTCAGCCACTTGCACGTTAATTTCACGAGCAGGCTGTCCCGTTGCTCGGATCAAGTGGAACCCTCGTCGTCGTAACCAAGGAGTGCCAACCATTTATTGCCGCTAACAATACTGCTGTTTTTGGACTTCTGTTTCGCATTATTCACCAATTTCGGAATTTTCTCAGCTCTGCGAAGACTAGTCATTTTTTAAGCGATTTACTCCTTTCGTCGTAATATGAAAATTTTCTTTTATATGTACTCCCATTATTTTTCTAATCATAAATACAGGTTTTAGGTTTTGGTTAATGTAGGTTTAGCACTTCGGCTGAGATGGGTTACTCCGTAGGCTGTTTGGAGTAGCATCATTCCAGAGAGTGCATAACTCGGATATCAGAGAGCCGCTCCAAATAGAACCGCGACATCTTTAAATTGAGAAATCATAGCTCCCATACGACGTCCATATGGTAACGATGTTTCAAGAATGAATCGTTGGATAAGCTTTACTGAAAAAAGGAAAACATCCTGCTGGAGACACAAGAGTAGACCAAGCGTTGGTTGAACAGATAACATACATGAGCGCATGTAGGTCTCTTCTTGATCCCCGTGGATCATTTAGAGAGGATTTTCTCTGATAGGACCCGATGGAAGTCAGTCTTGATGACGCTGCCGTAACGATATTCACAGGACAAAGTGGACGACGAAAATGTGATATGATGAATGAATACATTTCATACGTTCCGAGTTACAAGGAAAGACCCTTACACTTTCTTGTTATTTCCATTCGTTTTTATATCGCAACCACAGCTTTAGCGTTTCCGGTAGATAATAGACTACGCAAAGATAAGTAAAATAAATCATAAATTCTAGTGAAATTTTCAGCAATCTTCATATTAAAATCATTGTATAAATATCATTATCAATAAATATGTATATGTACATACTTGCGCACACATGTATGTAAGGAAACAGTCAAACATATAAAACTGGTATATATTTTCTATATAGTGTATAAATTAATCATAATGTGATGGCAGCGGCATTCACCTCTCATTGTGGGTTTTATGCATCCGGTGTCTTCAATATTTGTTGCTGCTACCTTTAATATGTATATTGATGCAAATCTCGCTCTCAAATATTGTAGACTGCTAATTAATTGTATTTTGTTTAAATTTTCCCTAGCTAATCGGGCATGAGTTTGGATGAATATCGCCTACGATGGTTAAACATTTTTCAGAAGAATGCACCTCGATTGTGCTGAATGAATACAACTTGGTGACCACTCGTTGAGTTTTATCTAAATTCAAGCCTGTCGCTCACAACGTAACAGGCCTGTTTTTGTTAGTTGGGAGAGTTTCCGGTGTTTATAAATATGTTCTCTGGTCGGAGTACTGGTTAAGCAGTCAATGCACGGGCAGAAGTGTTTGTCCGCATCTATTCATCTAAATAATATTGGAAAGTCTCCCAAATTGTCACGATGATACTAAAAGATTGGCTTTGAAGAATACGCGAAGTTCCATATTTTCCGTTGTCCCCAGAAGTACTGTTAAGCTATTCTGACTTTAGTCAGAGAAACAACGTATGGAACACTTTTATCGACTCCTAGATACTTATAGTTTTCATCATTAGAGATAGGAGAGATAGACAAGCCTTTCATCTACACGTTCTCTGTCTGCTATACAATAGTTCCTATGTGGACTATTATGTATGAGCCTTTATCCTGCCCAAACTCTATACCCATGTTTTGCCAAAATGTGCTGAATAATTCTAATTGTCTCTCGATGTTTGTATATATGCATATATGTTCTTTTATTGTTTTAATTATTTACATTTGTTTTGAGAGAAAGGAGCTGGTTTCTTTCAAAGATGCAGGGCGCAGTAGTTAGAATCTAACTAATGGAAACAACTTGAAGAAAAGTCTTGCAAATGTGTACTGTTGCACTTACAGAGTGTATTGGTAATTTGCGAGTAAGTTGGTAACATTTTTGTCCCTCTTGCTTATCAGGCATTCAGTACTTCGATGATTCGCGGCAGTTCTCCATAGTTATCATCTTTCACTTTGATTTTCAAGAATTATACCTATCAGCAGGGCAACTCACCTTAATGACGGTACATAATTTTTCTTGTCAACCCCAAACAGCAATATCCAGCCTGTTGTGAATACACTTTTTTCTTGATAATGATGTTCCACCAATATTTCTTATGTTGATGTTTGTATAGGTATTCAATAATACCTATATTTATTTCAATACAGTCTTTCTACCAGATGACATTGTGTATTGTTTTCGCGACAACGTCGCAGAATTTCATTATAAATAAATAACGCAAATATTGAAAAGAAGTGATGTTAGCTTAGACCGGCAATACGTCTTTGCAATTTTCTATATGTTACAAGCTTTGTAACAACTATAATTTTAATTTTATATTGTTAAATGCGTTGGATACCTGAAATACGTCTCAGTCAAATTATGAAATGTAAGTATTGCAATTGTTTAAACCTATATCGAGATGATGATAAGAAATAAACATGCAATCATCTATTTATGTTTTTACATTTTCACCAAAGATTAAGCTGGAACAAATAGAGTAAAATTGGTTATCCGGTTCAATGTATATTAGATCTCATGACTAATAAATCGAAAACGAACCACTATACCACTAAAAGCTTCGTAACATTTGCTAAGTAAAGATGGAAATACCCATAGTAAATAAAGAGAGAAGGAAATTAATAATATAAAAAAAAGAGAAAATGTGGCAAATGTAATTAAGCGAAATGCATTGCTAATGTATATATATGTGGACAGCAGCAGAGTTTGACATGAAATTTGAGTAAAATGTAAACTTTCATTGCAAGAGCTTCTGTGCTACTTGATTTTCATCAACATAACAATCATTGTCACTTTAGGGAGCTGTTGGAAATAAGTCTGTAACATAAAACTCCGAAGCAAGTTGTTTGCTTTTATAACCATAGCATTTAACATCAACACCTCAACACATTAAAAAGAAACCTAGAATGTTCTTGCCTAAGATAGTTCAGTATTGCTTTCAGGTATTCCATTAATGATGCATTTTTACATGTATGCTCCACTGTGATTTTCATATCAGTTCTGAATACTAGTAAGGTCAAGTATTTCAACAAGAATTATCTCCGACAAAGCACTACTGCTTGCGAATCTCACAGCACTTTGATTTGGATCACATTGATATGAAAATTTTATATTGTATTTTATTCAATTTTCCTAAAACAATGAGCGTTTTAAAGCATGATATTTAACTTTAAGGGACAGTTGACGTTTTTTGTGGTACAAATGGCAGAATATTTGCTTGAAAATATGTTTCATTGTTATGATTATTCCGTTTATATTACCTTAGTTAGGTATGGTAGAGTTATCATTAATATAAATGTTGTAGAAACTCAATAATCAGCTAATTAAAGGTTGCCAGAGTTAAAAGCAATAAATATTATTGAATAGATCAGCTAATTGAATGGTATATTTTGAATTTGCATGTGTGCGATTTTCTGCTCCTACTAAACTTAATTTCATTTTTATCCATTTTATTTCCGTAACGTAAGCCCTGCTTAAATGTGTTACGATTTATCATCCCTAACCGATGGAAGATATTTCTTCAAGTTTTAATGAAATATCACTGCAATAGAGCATGGTAGTAAAACTATTAATATCGCCCCAAAATATATATGATTAGTTTACTGAATATGCAACTAATACTATAGTGTATATATATATATATATATATATATATATACTACTACTACTACTGCTACTACTACTACTACTACTACTACTACTGTTAAGTGGTGGAGATTTAGTGAAGGAAAAATATATGTTAAATATTGCATTTAATAAAGATATAATTATCACACAGTCCGAAAAGTTTATTGAAAAACATACGTGTAAAGCAAACCTTGATATATATGTGTGCTCGAAATATTTAATGATGCGTTTTTGTTGAGGTAGTTAATATTCTCAGATATATTAGTTCCTTAATTTTCTTCATTTTGTTTTAAGATACAACACTTCTCATTACACGAGTTCGTAGCTGAAAATATCAAGGAGAATGACATTCATTAATTTTCTTTGCCAAATTGTCACACAAAATTGTTTAGATTGAGCTTTTTCGTTTTTTATACATTCAAACCATTATAATTCAAACAAATGTCTGAAGTTATTGCATTTGAAATGAGAATGCTCATTTGTTGAATTTCACAAAAGCATTCGCATTCAAGTTTTGCTTAACCACAAACGACTTATGGCGTTCAATTGCTTACTTGTAAACTAAACTAATATATATCTAGTTGGTTTTTTGCTAACTTCACTTACTACGGAACTACAATAATCTCCTAAGATCTATAACCATTTAAAACTTGAACATTAAATATTATTTTCATAGGCATTTCGGAGTGATCAACCCCATAACATTTCACTCAGTATACATACCACATTAACTAATAATTAATGTTATTAAGGTTTCATAGGACCTATTGAATAAATTTTCGGTTTAGTGGAGTAGAAATATCATCAGTGTATCTCACGCACGCACATACCATATCATCAGTGTAAACACGCACGCACATACACACAGACGCATAAACACAAACACACGCACACACATGCCCACGCACTCACTCTCACACACATATATTAATTACATAGTAAAATACGAGCAAAAGAAAATGATATTCTTAAAATTATAAACCTGGAAATGTACAGAACAAGTTATTACACTTGGAAGATTTCAAGGCAAGTTATAATATCTAGCAAAGTTCAGAACAAGAAACTTTTTACTTAAAATATTTCAGCTATGCACAACATTTCAAATAAATATATAGATTTAGAAAATATTAGATTTTATTAAGACTAAACATTTTATTACAAGTTCTTATTTCTATTTGTTATTACTCGCTACTTCTATGAAAAATAAAAAAAATAACTGAGTAAAAATATATTGTGCACTTTAAAAGTATTCATTCTTTTAATTATTAATTAGTAATTAGAAATTTTTAAATATGCTATAAAAATAGTAGGAGTACATAATTAGTAAGTACAATAAATAGAATCATACAAAAATTAGCTAAATCTTAAAGTACAATCTACCTATAAAAATTCACAGTAACATGTGTTTGTGTTATTGACTAAGTTATGGACTTTTATATTTTTAGTGTTGACCCAATGCCTAATTTTCATAAAATGAATTTGCCTAACATATATACTATTCTATTTTGCATAAATCTATGGCTATATTGGTACATTTGACTCTCATTTTTAAGTATTCTAGTGTGTCAATATTTTAACAAAATGATGGTACCTTTTTTTAATTATAGTTACTTTCTAAATGAAAGTCAGATACTTTTAATATTCAGAGTTTATCCTTACCTGCAATATTTTAAGTAGAAATTTTCTTGTTCTGAACTTTGCTAGATATTATAACTTATCCCGAAATTTTCCAAGTGTAATAACTTGTCCTGTACTCTTCCAGGTTTATAATCTTAAGAATATTATTTCTCTTGCTCGCATTTAGGATAACGAATAATGTGTCAAATGTGTCAATTGGTGTTGTCGTTGATAATTTTTTTCCTTACCTCAATGATGCTCGTAATATATATTAAATGTTCCCTTATAGAACTATATTTATAAAAATGTATAGAATTAAATTATCACCCTCAAATTTGAGAAACAAACATTCATAACTTTTTCCTATTTAAACTTCATTGCATACGATTGATACCATGAAATTCCTCGAATAATTGAGCTCTATCATTTCCGCTTGATTAAAATATAGCTTGTTTTTAAAATAAAAAAGTTAATTATACTTAAATCCAATTTTTTGTCTCATATCTTTCCATGATATTTTACCTCACAAAATTTTGATACAAATTTTTGTTGCATGGGATCAGAACTATGAAATACTTAATGCCTTCTTCTGTTATTGAAGCTAAGATACATATATTTTGCTTTTATAATAAAAAAAAAGTTAGTTAGATCTAACCTTAATTCATGGCGTAACTTACTCTCCTATAACGTTGCTACAAATTTTGAAGTAAACTTTTATCTACTGGAACCAATCTCAAATTTTTTTGTGTGCCAAAATGTAGCTGGGGACCAGTCCTCTTCCAGAAATGTTAACATTGTTCAATTTGGTTAAGTACTGAATTAGAGACAAGGTCTGAAAGATGCTGCGTATGAATAAATTGCGGCCTTAAGAATATTATTCAAGTAATACTGTAGTTGAATGATGTATGTAAGAATTTTTTTTTATGTATCCGTGTATGCGTTTATCTTTTTATGTCACTGAAGCATTCAAAAGCGATATGCAATTACACACAAACATTGCAGTTCGAAGGTTCAGAACATCTTGTCATTCACACACATTTCTGAGCAGGAACATGAAACTCTCGCTGTCACCGCACTACTTAATTGTACCTTGCACAGTAGGGTGGTGTGAAAGTAAAAAAAACAAAAGCCTGTCGGAATTGAAAATGCATGAGAGCTACAATGTCACTGTATTTGATTACTAGAAAATGCAAAATTTTTGTTGAGATCAATCATGCGCATTTATTCCAGGAAGCCCACTAAATTCCGAAAATGGTGGATTTTTGTAAATTTCTTACAATAGCCGTAACACACACACACACACACACACACACACACACACACACACACACACACACACATACACACACACACACACACACACACACACACACACACGTCGAACGATGAAAAGATTGATCACATAGAGAGAAGTATTTGGGAAAACAATCCCGCTTCGTTCACGGGATTTCTCGTGAATTTGCGTAAATAAAGCAATAAATTAATGAGTCAAGGAACGTTACTCTTGATCGGCTTGTTTTGGACGTTTATCTCCCTTAGATTAGTCTTTTAGGCAATTTTATTGTGATTAATTTTTTCTTTATTTTGCATTATTTGTTTTTGTTCGAGGCATGGTGTTCTTGAGCTTGTATGTTGAGGTGGTTCGTCACTGGGGCATATTTCTTCTTGGTGTAAAGTTTCTGTGCTATGAGTGTTCATAATATCATATGTGACGTCCATTTCCAGTCGTTTATCAGTTATGTTTATCGCCTGTGTGTACACACACGTGCGCGTGAGCATGTACGAGTGAGTGTTGAAAATAGTATAGTGCGCGTACGTGCTTTGCACACAATCAAAGAATAGAAAAAAGTATGTAAGCATTCTTGTAATTCGCTACCACTCTAATGGCATACGTTTAAATATCTATATGCGTCTATAAGTGTATAGGTGTGATGTATTCATATACGTTTGAGTATATGCGTGTGTTTATAAACAGAATCATACGCATACATTACTAAATAGAGACATTTGCTTGAAGAATTATACAAAATATATTATTTTAGTTTTCAAAATTGCATAATCTTATTATATGTTTGATATTTAAAACTATTTATCGCTGAGACAAAAAATTGTATTACAATTATTTGTCATTGAAAAGTTGTTGATATATCTGAAAATGTCAACAGTTAATTTTTTTTGAAAGGGGACAAAGCAAACTTATTTATATCCAATATTTTGTTCTAAAATTAAAGTATTAATTGCAGTTGCTAAAACGCCACAACAAGGATAATAAACTGGTTACCACATTCAATTTACGACATTTAAAGTTTTTTGCTAAACATACATCTAACGGTATCACCAGATGATGACATTTGTTTATATGATCTATTGAAGCAAAATAATGTAATACCTAGTGAAATTGTCTACATTAGTGCGTGTTCAATAATAACTTTAAAAAAGATTATCGACAGGATCAAATTTATTTTTGTATTTTTGTATCATTGTCCATCATATTGTGACGTAATTTTTATACATTTGCCCACGTTTATGAAACACATAAGAAAACCCATTTCAGATCACATGTGTTCTACACATTTGGTTTTCTGTGAATATATATTGCAGAATTTAATTTCATAATGATCTGGCTACGAGTGAGTGACTAATTTACATTAGAATTTCTTTGTTCTGATACTTTTTTTTAGCTCCATGTCAATATTTTTCGAGACAAGCTTTAGGAACGAAGCGCTTACTGAGATTAACTTATTCTTTTGTATGTTATGGACACCATACCTCACTTTTTAGTAACGGTATTGATATTAAGGTGTAATGTATATTACACTATCATAAATATTATTCCAGTTTTATCTACTGGAATCATATTTATTATAATGTATTATCAAACAGAGAACAGCCGTATAGTATGAATTTCGATAAAACAGTATTAGGAGCCATTAACAAAGGCAAACGAATTAGAACTGTTTACATGTGTAAGCAAACTGGAGATGGCATGTTTGATCGCTTTGTAATTGTGCTGTGTTCATTCAGAAATCGACCACAAGACTACACTTACGATTGTTTGTTTAAAAATGGTATCATGGTCGAAGTGTTTAATGGACTACGACTACAAAGAGAATGGTTTTAGTCCGTCATCGTGTGCTGCAGCACATCATGTTCTACGGGACCACCCTACCATAATCATGTTTTTTCCCTTTGCTTTACTTTCCTTCATTGTTACCGTAACTGCTTTCATCATAATCATCATTATCGTAACCAAGTTGATCTTAATAAATTTGAAAGTCAAGTGAAAAGAGAGAATAATATGAATATTCAGAAACTAGAAAGTGGATGAATGAAAGGCATAATTTATGTTTAACTATTACAATGTAACAAGGCAAAATACTTGTAATGAACACCGTGGAGACAGGTTTCTCCATCAAATCACAGTAAGTCACGTGAGTGATCTCTTCTGAATTGATATAGAATAATGAAATTCGATAAGAAATTGACAAAACATAAACATTGTTTCTAAATGAAAGTTTTTTTAACACTAGATCACCTGAATATGTTGATCAAAATACACGAATGTACGTTGAAAACATTAGCTTCATTCTAATTCTTTTGTAAATGGAGACATAATTCTGAAGCTATAGCAATATAATTAATCTAGGAAAAATAAGAACGCTATGAAATGGTTAATACCTTCAATGTGGAGTGAAAATTAGGTTTTAATGTCAAAAATAACACCATGTTGTATTAAGACGTGGAAATCTGCTCAAATAATATACAACAATGATAGCATTATTTTCAACAGAAAAAACAAAACAAAACAAAAAACAGAAATGCGGTTCCAGTGTTTAAAAATTCATTTGTAAGAGTCTGCATTTTAATTCTATATTATTTATACATTTATATATTGCAGTGTTTTACAATTTCTATAGAACTTGAGTGGCATACTCTCTAACGTGTCTGAATGTTATCCCGCCTCTGCATTATCGTAAATATACTTCCATTATTTAATAATTTACATTCTAGAGATATACAATGCAAAAATGCCTATCTATGAAAATAATATTTTCAAGCTAATTGCTGAAAACATAATAACATGTATAACAAAAAGTAAATTATCTAAACAGAACTTAGCTTTGAAGGAGTACTGTCTAGTAAATAAAACTTCATATATTTCTTCATACAAAAGAAATTATTTTCAAGCATATAATTAAATTCCTGATAATAGTGTTTAAGTTACCCACAATAAATTTAAACTGTTAGCGTAACTTTCACAATTCGATTCCTGCAAATGCTTATATGAATGGTAAATATTGTCAAACCAATAATATTTTTTGCATCATGTAAAATGAAATACTATTTTAACGTATTTGATGATAACAATATAAATTATAGATGTAGTATTTAAATCTTTAGATTATTAATAAAAACCGTCTGAAACGTTTTGTAAATACTTGGTTGTCTGTGTTTAATTTATTTGTAATTTCGAGTGAATAATGTGTTATGTTTTGTCTTTTCTTGTTTCTGTCATTAAACTGTGGTGAAGCTGTGCCATCACCTTCAAGAATTTTTATTCGAACTTCTCGATTCTAGTACTCATTTTCTTTTGAAGTGTGGTACTTATTTTATTAGCCTCTTATATACAACATGCTTCTTTCAGTTTCTGTCAATCATATCCACTCAGAAGGGAGAAAACACTTGCTCAAGATGTCACGCTATTGGACTGAACCTGGAACATTTTCGGCAAGACATATTTCTCTTTAGATCTTTTCCAGCACTGAATGGGTATCGAACTCTTCGTCTATCTCATGGAACACCTCCATCAGGATGTACAGAAAGTAATGGAGCATCCATTCCCAATCTAGAAGCACTAGTTTCAATAGGCTTCACAACTCCTATATTCTAGTTCTATTTTGCAAGCGTATTTCGAGTTGTTCCCGAAGAAGTTCTTTTCCAAGCGACCTCATTCTCGTTATTCCATAAGTATATTAGAAAGGAATGCAAGCCAATTTTGTCCATGAGGGAATAGAACAACGAAATCGACCATCGGTTCGTGCGTCAGGAGCAAGATGTAGCAGTACATTTTTTCTTAGCCGTGTCCACACCACCTTTAGTGCCATTCTACTGAAGGTTTCTGCGTGTGCCCGGTCGATTCGTCAATATTTACATCAAAATGCATCGTAGACAACACAATAATTGCTTTTTCTGGTTTAGATACATATGAAATCATTATTATATCTTTTCGGAATGTGAAATTGAAACTGTAAAACTCTCGATCTTTCTTTGGCATCATTTCTGGTGAAATGTCCAGTAAGTTCATTATTGTTCCAACGAAAGCTACTTTGTTTTCAAGACATCTTCAGCCAATAGTACACTAGTATACCAATTGTCGGTTGTCAGGTTGCGGCCTGTACCAACGATTAGCGCAGCTAGACGCTGCTTAATGTCATGTGGTCTATTAGAAAGCTGAAACGGATAATCAGGATGTTTTCCAGCGTACACTTCCATATTGCATATGTAATAAATTCTGGCGTCACATAGGCATTACAGCTTTAGTCCATATTTAGCTGTTTTTAGAGGCATGTTTTGGACAAATACACATCTGCCTCAAAATTCTTCTAGAGCTTTGTCGAGAGTCCTTTGACTCTCGGCTCAGTAGGATTGTATGTCTGACGAAAAGCATCTACCACCCTTTCAAAAATGTCTCGAATTGGAGGTATGCGGTCGGTTGTACGCCGCTCATCCCTTGTGTACATGTATATATATATATATATATATATATATATACACAAATACACACACAAATATATCTCCGTCCCATTTGTTGTTCCTTGACAGAAAATCCTCCTTATTACGCCGTGCGACAAAAATGAATCCTCTGTCCAGCTCCTATATTATGTTTTACAATATAACTGATTCCCCTGATAGATAGATATATTTTACATCATCATTTTTTTATTTTTATACGTTTGCAATAATTTATCTTCTTATGCTGTCTGTTAAGATCATGTCCCCTGTAATCATATTGGTTTAGTTATCGTACTCACTCACATATTCATTTACTTATTTACTTGTCTAATATAATTTAATGTAATTTAATCTAGTTTGAATGGTATTTTGCTCTCCTACTTGCCCATAGTGGCCAGGGTTTTTTCTCCATTTATTTTTAAATTTATTTATTTTCTTATTAATTTATCTGATTTGATTTTGTGTTATCTGTTAACCATAAACGAACCACTATCGCGTCATAGTTTTTATTTTTTTGTAAATAGCTGACTAATTATGTGGCGGGACTGACCATAATTCCCACTCCACTGCACATAAGAATTCAGGTGTTTTATAGAAATATGTTGTCAAGCATTATTGAAATGCAGTATCATGATGTCATCGTTTTATAAGGCGACGAGCTCACAAAATTGTTAGCACGCCGGGCAAAATCCTCAGCAGCATTTCAACTTTATTTGTGTTCTGTGTTGAAATTTCGTTTTGCGTTGAAATTTTGGGCTTCATAATATAAGTACTAGTTGAGTACTAGGGTCGCTATTATTGACTTATCCCCAAATTCAAACTTACTGGTTTTCATCTAATATCTTCAACCAGTATGATGACGATTTAACTTTTATATTTCCCAGACCAGTACCTTAATATGTACTATTTTACAGTAAGCTACATGCACAGGATTTTCAATCAAATATTGCAGCTTTGTACATTGATGCTATATATGTACCCTCATATCAACTACAATATTAACGAGCATTTGCATGACTTAGACACTGACACAATACTGTAATAGTATTGTTTAAAGAATTTAAACTACGCATTCAATTTTCGAACTTCAAGAATATCATGAGTAAATAAACATGCATTGGAAATATGTTATCAACATATCTACTGAATGAAGTAGAACGTTTTATAAGTGCAGGAATATCATTTCATGATATCATATTGTCTGCCACAGTTTAATAGAAACATCATGTAATGGATAACATACAAGGACCTAGTTCAGAGAACAACTCCATGAGTAACTGTACTCAGGAAATATAGATAAAAACGCTTGGTTATTTGAAATCAACTAATATTAATTACAAATGATATGGAATTATGGCTTCAGTAATTTCATTGAAATATATGCTTCAAGCAAAATTTGGATTCTGATTTTAATGTGCCCAGTAGATATGAATGAATCTATCTTGTAATGTGCATATATTTGTTAATTGGATTACATCTGCGAAATTCTGTTACAGTTACATATCATAAATATGCATAATACAGTGTATGTTCAATTATACGTTTGTAAAATGCAGTGATTTTTGATTACGCAACAATCTATGCGTCTCGTATTGATTAACTAATTTCAGTTTTTGGCTTCGAATTGACGTGTTTGTTAGCAATTATCTGTATCTATGGACTCTTAAATGATAAGATCACATATTAAATATTCAAGTGGTCACAATCAGAATCTTGTGCATAATATTCTCAATAAGAAGATTATACGAAAAGAAATTACGTGTATGCATTTCCACCTGCTTATAATTTTGTGCAATGGTATTTTGTATGTGTCCGTCATTAAATATAAATTATTCTTCACCAAATATAATCAATGACTGTAAAAAAAGTTTCGTGTATGTGTGAGTAAAGATCGATCATAATTCAAATTCAGACACAATTCAGAACAGGTGAGCATCCACCATTAACAAAGATTTTTACGACTCTCGGTCATACTTCATAAGTGATGTGTGTGTATGTATTCATGTGTGCACTGTGTTTGTGCGTGCGCTCTTGCATGTGTATGTATTTTTGTGTATGAGCTCCGATACGCTTACATTTTTTACAGTATATAAGGTACGGTTAAGAGACAGTACATATGCTTTGTTTTTCGGCTTGTGAAGAAGCAGCACTCACAAATTCTGAATTATGTCCGTACCATAAAACAACACATTGATTTGAAGTTTTAACATCAACTCATACACGTGAAAATTTATCGAAACGTCAATGAATTATAATTTGATATCGAATACTATGCATACAATGATGATCACATACAAACACAATTATGCACACTTGTAAATAAGTAAAATATTTATCAAAATGATAACAGATATATCTTGTTTGAAGGCTGCCATGCCAATATGCACATGTGAGTATAGACATTGCAAAGACAATATCACGACTACTACTGACCGTAAACTGCTATTTATAAACTACATTTTTCTTTGCTGGCATGTGTTCTACTGAATGACATTTGGCTCTTAGCCAAATGAGCTTCATCCTGGCACAAGTTAGGTGTGGCCTCATAGCATAGCATGTATACTGACATATTGTTCATTAGAGCATATATAACTGCAGAAAACAGTTTATGGTTGAATGCGATTCCTAGTGTTATTTGTATATGTAGAAAAAAATTATTTGTAATTTAGCGCATTGTTTGCAAAATTCCTTACTTTTCTGATTCTGATATTTTTTTAAATAAAAGTAATACAAAGTTTGTTGTATTTCAACGAGCTTCAGCTGTTATACATATTGCTTAATATATCAGAATTAAATAAATGTAAATTTTAGCTGATTTCAATATTGGATGCAATATATTCATTATTTCACAGGTAAAATAGTATATTTTTTTACGTTATGTCAAATATATTTATTACAGCGCTGTTTGATTAACACATATCCGTTAGAATATTATTTAACTCTATATTGTATGACCTTTATCGGATAAATGACACGATTCTTCACCAAGATAACGTTGGGTTACATATGTAAATGTTATTATTATATCTTAAATACAATCATTAATATTAGGAGACGTTCCGTAGAACGTGTTAAATATACGCAACAGAAAATGACTTTATCTTTAAGAATTTTATTAGATACTACTCCGCAACAATTAAATCACAAACCTAATCTTGAAGCGGAACAAATTTATATAGCCCAATAACTAAAGCACCAATAAAAATCCCTGTTATCGACGCAACAATGTGTTGTAAAAATGTTTATCATACTCAAAAATGATATATTTAGCACGTTTTCTGGATCGCATCCATGGAGATAGTTTGCACTCTAAAATTACACTGTCACAATGATTGGAGCGATAGCATAAATAATTATTTGTTGAAATACTGACATTAGAACCGTTGTGATGTCAAACTTGTTTGAACATGTTTATGGATTGAATGCCAGGAACCTAAAATAATGACCGATCAATTACACTAGTTTATTTAATGAATATACATGATCTGCTTCAATTTCACTGTGTTTGTTTTCGATTGTTAACATGTTACAGAGTCGATTAACTCAAGGACGGCATAGTAACAATTATTTAGAGCTGTTGCTAATCTATGTTTCTTTTGTAGTCTTGCGTCGATTAGTTTCCTTCAAGGCAATTAAATTAATCTTATATCCGAAGACACAAAGATAATTTAACTTTTAGCGACGTATTTCTCTTGTTGGTGGGTAACGACATTTAAATAGAATCTATTAGGGATATTTCCGTTAGGTACCTGTAAAGGAAGATGAAGTTATGACAACATTTGAAGATTAACGTAGGTAATTTAATGTCGATTTTTAAATGATAGTTCTCTACATGGAAAATAATACTGGAAATGACATGGCTAATTATGCTGAGACGTATATTAAAATAGCAACAACTCCAGCAACCACTTAACGAAGAAAGTCGATGACTTAAGGAATATAGCCTAATGACAGATCACTTGTCCCATGTGAGCTTGAAACAATATTTGGTCTGTGGGAAAGAAGAGCCGCAGGAGTGTATAGTGAAATATATATTTCTTCCCCGAGTAGATGAGTTGGTAAAATCATTAGCACTCCGAGGAAAATGCTTAGCGGCATTTCGTCCGTCTTTAAGTTTTGAGTTCAAATACCATCGAGGTCGACTTTGCCTTTCATCTTTTTGTGGTCGACAAAATAAGCACAAGATGTGGACGTTGGCCGATGTAATTAACTTACCCTTTCCCGGAAATTTCAGGCCTTCAAAGTATTGTAGAAATGATTATTACCGAGACTTACATTAACGCGTCAAATTAGAATGAACACCAAGATGCTGTTGTCTCACTCAGGCAGTAGTATTAACTACTCTTGAAAACAGTTATTAATTATTAACTGATTGATACTCTATATTTCTATTAAAATCAATTACTTTTCAAATATTGAATATCATTTCGAAATATCCCTGTAGTCTTCACAGCAACTATGACTCCGTTATGCAAGGGTATTGTGAAGGACATAAAATAAACGAACGTTCTTAGATTATTAAAGATGTAAGTAAAAACAAATGAAGCCAAATCATATAACCATTCTCTATTAAATAAGTTCAGTGTGTATTACTCACAAGGGCTTTGCGGTATTTGTCCTTCAGGGTCAAAAAGGAAAGCAAAATCAGCTGTCAAAATGTCAGATGTTTGTATGTGAAATCCACAGATATGGAACAGTTTTGTGCTTAAACTCTGTAAATTAATTCTTTTTGTTTTGTGTATTGTTTTCAATGAATAATTTAGTTGGACCAATCTAGGCACTTTCATTTCCTTATGTAACATTTTAAAAATATGTTCTCGTTTTAAATATCAGTAACATCTGAGATTGTTCATATTTATTGAAGTCGGTCCTACCTGGCGTAAATTTACAAGGGCTGACTAGCCTGCTTGCATATAAACTATCTATTATAGATTGGAAACTCTGCTACGTTTTCTCCATCACAAGATTTCTTTGTTTAGGTGTGATTGTGAATTGTCTCAGGGATGTATACATGGTTGACATTTGTCCTATAATGGGCAAATGGTTTCCTGTTTTGAAGTTTAATTCAATGCCAAGTAAATAGACAATATTAAGGTTAGAGACAATATACATATATATAAGACAAACGATATACATATTTCTTGAATTATGTATGCGTCTCTACTGTCCGTAATTATGGAGTTTCCCGAACCCTATTTATTCAATCTTGATTTCTTGATAAGCGCACACGCTTATGCACAAAACTACGTTCAAGTATATGCAAGAGGTAGAAGATAACTAACGATAGGCACAAGAAATTATTTGTTTGTGAAATACAGTTAATTCCCATCATTTTTAACAATTCGGTATTCAGCTTCCTCTCTCAAATAAATTGATTATATTGTCTCATAGTTTTGAATTAAACCTACATCTTCTAGCTTCAGGATTTTGATGATGTGACTGTCTATTTCTGGGAGGACATTGTAGCGTAGGTGTGAAATGAAGGATATTGTTGGTTTGAAAATAAAACAGGTGGAATATTGATCCTGGTATGGCTGTGAGGGTTTGCACATTGAAACACGCGAATGTGTCTGTCAGATGATATTGTAGGAAATGTCAAAATATGCTTGTGTGCATTCTATTAACGGCAGTTATCAACATAACTTAACTTTCCACGTAATAGAGCATTTATATATCGACCGGCTGTATTTAGAATATTGTTTATTAGAGGAAGGAAATATCCTCGGTTATTGCTTTTACCAGAAAGCATTCTGCAATAATTAAATAGGTCATCAATTAGTAGTCTTTGAAATCGTTCATTCTTCCTTAATAAATTTCAGGTAAATAGAGATTATTTTTTTATCATGTTGTTAATTGTTGCTTCACGACACAACCTATTTATTTACTTAAAATCTAAACTTGCTTGCATTATGCACGAATTATTTGGTCTCACAATGTTCCATGTTGATGGAAAGTTTCCGTTACTTCATCTTCAGTTCTGTCAATGATGCATCATAGAAGTATTTGAAATAGCCAAGAATTCTAAAACATCAATTACACAACATTTTTACTAATGTAACTCACAATAATGTGTGGGTATTAATTTATGTAAAGGCCATATAGCCTCCCACATCTAAAACTGCAACTACAAATACCTCCAAATTCAGTTTATGGCCACATCATCTACCTTAACACTTCAGGTTCATTTTCAAGCTATTCAAATATCTCCTTTGCATTCATATAGTAACAGTTTAAAGCGTAATTATAAAAACAACATAAAACTATTATTTTATGCTAATGTATTTAATTTTGTCGAGGTCCCTTTTCAGTTTGTAAAATAGATATTTAAATGTGTATATATATTTAAATGTGTGTATATATATATATTTATATATATATATATATATATATATATATATATATATATATATATATATATATATATATATATATATATATATATATATATATATATATATATATATATATATATATATATATATATATATATATACAGAGGCACGGGTGCGTGGTACGAGGCTTGCTTTCCTACCACATTGTCCCGGGTTCTTGAGCGAGCCTTTTCTACTATAGCCTCGGGCCGACCAGAGCATGTGAATGCATTCGGGTGACGGGAACTGAACGTATATATTTATATGTATGTCTTTGTGTCTGTGTTTGCCCCGCCCCCATCGATTGACAACCGATATTGGTGTATTTACGTCTCCGTAGTCTATCGTTTCCATAAAAGAGAGCGATAGAACAATGATAACCATGTTAGTAGGTTTCATTTTATTATTTGTTTTTGATAACTCTTTTCATAAATTTCAAAACATCTTGCCCTACCCCTTAAATTGAAACTAGTATTTAGTATTCCCTAGACCATCACTAGTTCACTCTTTTACCTACGGACCTCGTAGTCCCAAGATAGTAGATGATATGCTTTTAACATACTGGGCTTGTAGTCTTCTTTTCTAGGCCATGTTTTCTTCCTTATTCCTTCTGTCTTTGTTTATAACTAAATGCTCTTGTTTTTTACTCTGATGAAGCTTCGTGCCTTAATTCGAATGTCCTTCGGAGATAAAGAACTTTATTTTCATAATATTTATAGAGAGCGTTAGGTAACGGATGCGGAAGCGGCCATAATATTTGTTACGTAACTATTTGTTATGTTATGCTTTATAATAGAAAATAAAATAAGCTATAAATGTGGCCCAATCGATGCGCTTGTTAATCTGAGGTTTTCTCCATTTTCTGATTATTTGTATTTGTTTCCTGATAAAGTTTGTTTATCCCGTTGGTACCTGCACTCTCCGTGTATAATGTGTCTACACACTAATGCCCGGTGATAACGTGGGTAACGGATACCGATAGTATATACGATATTTTATCCTTTAGTAGGTTATTTTAACCGCTAACTTTGTTTTCACTGTAAATAAGGGTGTTATATTTCTTGTCACGTCTTTACTTATTATATTCTAAGTTGCTACAAACTGTGAAATTTGACCATGAAATAGCTGCTTAACAATAGAAAAATTGTAAAGGACAAAATTATTTTAAAAGATGGAGAATAGGAGAATTCCCGGGAAAATAGGGGAAACCAATAAATGTTCGTTAAGTGACAGCACTTCTTGGAATTCATTTGAAAAACGCAAGAAGCTTATTAAATGATGGAAAAGTGTTAACAAAATAGTATTTATCAAGTAACTGAGGAAGGAATATTTACACAGTGGCGTAAAAAAATATATTAAATTCAAGTGGTGTTCAGATCTCCAGAAAATTTATTCAATCGTCGACCAAGAATCATGCATTAATCCGACGGAAATTTAGTTTTATCCCGAAAACACACATTTGTAACTGTGTATGAAGAATCTGATATTAAAATATATGCTTGCATTAGAGCATGTAAAAATTCCAAATAATTGCACTATTCAAAAAGAGCATTTGATACGATTACATCAACGAATAATTAGCAATGAATATTCTTTATTTGCAAGAGAATATGTAACATCAATTTAAATTTCGAATGCCTTACATGCAGAAGAGTGGTTAAGTGAATACTTACATTCATTTGTGCTGTATTATTTACTGAAGAGAATAGGAACCATACTTGGCAATTGAACCTTAAACTACTGAATTGAATCCGCAAGTATTGTGAGATCAAAACTAATTTATAAAAATAAATTTACGCTACATTTAATGAACAACAAATGTTCAATGTATACGTATATATATATATATATATATATATATATATATATATATATATATATATATATATATATATATATATATATATAAAATATATAGTTTAAATTATATATTAAATTTTCTACATCTGATAGTGGATTTTCATCGATGAGTCCTTGAAACTTGGTCATTTTCCCTAAAACTATATATTTTATATATTTTATCTATAAAGCTCAATTTAATTTTAATTTTTTTATAAATTGATTTTAATTGAGTTTTTACCTGTAATTATGGATTTTGTCCCTAATATTATTATTATTATTATTATTATATATATATATATATATATATATATATATATATATATATATATATATATATGAGTTCCGAACTTTCAGACCTTGGAACTCTTACCTATTTCATCATTTCATCGTTCTCCTCATTCTTATGATCTCAGCTCTTTCAAATCTAAAGTAAATTAATTCCATTGAACTTAATTTCTCCTTCTTCATAGTCTCTTACAATAAGTAACTTCCAGCCATTTGGGGGTGGTTTTCCTAAAAAATACCAGATAAGAATGTGGCAGAACAACACACCAGAAAGTAAAAATTTAGCTAACTAGTAGTACCAGTGAGAAACCACTTCTCACGTGTTCGTTCGCATCAATATATCAGAAGAACTTTAGCTTCGCCACCTAAGAAATTAGAGATCAAGTCAATGGCGACAGCATTTCGCCTTCAAGCAGAGATACCAACAAACAGTAGTAGTAGTAGTAGTAGTAGTAGTAGTAGTAATAGTAGTAGTAGTAGTAGTAGTAGTAGTAATGTGAACGTTTATTTGAATCAACGTTATGATTTATATTTACATGAAATAAGTTCAGTGAGACACGAATTAATTTTGGTAAATATTCATGGAGTTCTAAAGGATAGATTATAATGCCTTAAACGAAATAATCGCAAGTATATATGTAGATGTACCCAAACTAATTTCATTGATTAAATATGTAAGCTACCTTGACAGGTAAGAATAATCATCATTGAATATATAAAGAATACTTTTATTTAGAAGTACAACAAACCAGAAATATATCTGAGGACAAATTTTATGTTAATATGAGCAAGACATTGGTGTAAATTTCATCCCATGAAATCACATTAATACGCCCTGAAATCTCTATAACGATATATATATATGTATGCATATAGATGTTTTTGTGTGTGTGAGTGTGTGTGTGTGCGTTTGTATGACAGCGGGCAGTGGGATGTGAGTGAGTGTGTGCGATTTTTTGAGTCCATAAATGTCTCCTAATAGTTTATGAGAAATAAGCACTTTTTTATATTCATCATAAGTAATGAAAAATCAAATGCTGAAATATTTAGAGCTACAGAGGAATAAAAGAAATGAAAGTAATCTCAAACAGTCTGAGTACATTAAATACTACTGCGAATTATAGTGTACATAAATTTATTAAGCATAGTATAATACATTGTAATCAATGGAAAAGAGTAGAGGAGTTAATTCTGTTATTGAATTATTTTGGGAGACACAGCATATGAAATAACGACTGTTCTTGACACATATCTCTCCCTCAGTGTGTCCACTCGAACACCGGCACACCATTATTAGGAAAGAGCCCGCAGGGAATTCAGAGTTTACCATTTTGCATTTTGTAAGACAGTATGACAAAAAATTTGCAGTCCAAATGTCGATGTCCCAGTTTCGCATGAAAATGTTTAACTAAAATAACTAAAAGTCGGAGAGGAAAGGGATAAGCCACCTGCATCAACATTCTATAAAAGCAGGTAGTAATATTACATTTCCGTTATCCATAGTGAAAGTTTTGAAGAGTCCAGTTCGACTTCAGGAGTTATTTTTTCAAGCCTATAATAGAAGTCACAGTGGAGCATTTCCGGCATATTTTGCTTTATGAGTTCAATAAAAGCTGCAACAAAACAGAAAGTGCGAGGAATGTTCATGCAGTATATGTGGATCGGACAATAAGCGTAAGCCTGTGTCAACAGTGGTTCAAGAAATTCCAAGCTGGACACTACATCCTAGAAGACGAGCTTCGTTCTAGAAGAAGAGTAGAGGTTGACGAGGACGTCCTGCAAACCCTGGTGGAACAAAATCTCATGCTAATGGTTGGGGAACTAGCATAGAAGCTTTGGTTTGGTCTTTCAACCATTCATCGACTCCGGAAAAGTCATCTCACAAAATTTCCGAGTTTATTCGCACGCAGAATGTTTATATGTGCTTTTCTTTACAATCATGTCTCACAAATGAACATATTTGTATTGCATAGTGACTGGTGACGAGGTATGGGTTGCCTATAAAAATGTCAAGCACCGAAGACAGTTGATTGGGAAAGGAGAAACACCGGCACACCAGGCTAAAGAAGGTCTTCAATCACGTAAGGTGTTGCTCTCTGTTTTGTGGGATATGAAAGGTTTAGTTCACTTTGAACTTTTAAACCCAAACCAAACGATAACAATGGAGATCTACAGTTAGTAGCTTGAGCGGCTTAAGTCAGCTCTCGAAGGAAAACGACCATCTTTGGTTTCAAGACGAAAGCTGTTCTATCAGTATAATCGGCCACATGCAGTGAGGAGTACATTCCAAAGACTGGAGCAGTTTGAATGGGAAACGATACCCCACCCACCATATTCGCCGGACATTGCCCAGTCCGATTATCATCTATCAAGTAGTCTTCAAAATCATTTGGACGGAAACAATATGAATTCTGTAGATGCGGTCAGAACAGTGCTGGAGGAATGTTTCGTTACGGACAAGTGAGCTCTGGAAGAGGGGGCTTGAAAGTATACCAGGTAGATGGAAGGTAATTGTAGAAAATGAAGGAGAGTATATTTTAGATTAAAAAGAACCTTAATCTTAATTTTGAAAAATAAAGGAGGTATAAAATCCGCATTATTTATGCGATTGCCCAATACATTTCATGACTATTCTATCGCATTAAAATATCTTTTTCCTCCGGATTTTTCTCGTCAAAACGCACAGGAGATCACATTACTATTCCTCATAGGAGGTTAGAAATAGTATTTGAAAAATGCGAATACTTCATGAAATTCTGATACTCATGTACCCTCTGTAACCTATACAGACCGTCTGTAAACTATATGCCTTAGTGATGGATTCATGAGACTTATGCATTGGACAAAAACTCATATCTACCAAAATTTCAGTAACATGATAATTTCGACTACTCCAAAATTTCAAATGACTGCAACGAACTTATCATATTCATTGGCAGGAAGTGTGCAACAATCAGTCTATAGATTAATGCTTCTGTCCAACTCCTGAGGTAAATACATCTAGAGTAAAACGTATCACGCCATTTCTTAATTGGTAAAGAACATATACATTTGAGAGTGCTACATCCATGTGTTTCAGAGAGAAATATATTGCAAAGTACCTGTTCATCTAAGTTTACTCCTATTCATTCTGCTCGAAACATTTACACCTTGGAACCATATGCATCGTAACAGAAACAAACAGCTTTTCGCTATGAAGACTCATCTGAACTATATACATTTACGATGATATCCTTGGAATTTACATAATAAAAGTGTATTATCTTTGAGATTAGTTTCCTGTGATGTTTTAGGATTGATTGTCATTAACTTAATGAATTAAAAGTAAACTTTAAATTTGTTTCTCGACCTGATTATTTATTGATGATAGGTTTGAATCGTTTACTTTAGTCTTACTGCATAGTTCACTATAATTTTAAAGTAACAACAGAGGTGGAGTATTGGAGACAATTTTAATGTTGACACGCAATCATGTGAGAGATTCCAGCAATTTAAAATGGGAAATGAAGAATTAAACGCATTTCTTTTAATCATCTTATGCAAAAAGGCTACATGGCATTTTCACTTCAGTCTCTTTAATATTGTTTGTTGGATTGTCTCCATTAGAGTATATAAGAAGTTAATTAAAAGTTGTAAATGGCTATTTTCAGAATAACGTCAACTTCACAAAGAAATTCTTCTACTGTAATCTTTTGTTGAAGATAAAAGCATATAGAATGTCAAATATTAATATCAAAATGCCATATTTATTAACATATGTGCTTGATATTTAAAAGTAAACAAATAAGCATTTTGGAAATATATTAGGACCGCAAGACCTTCAAGAGATATATCAACAAAAACGAAAATTTACTACTACTACTACTACTACTACTACTACTACTACTACTACTACTACTATTGATGCTACTACTACTACTACTATTGATGCTACTGCTGCTGGCACCGCCACTGCTGTTGCTGTTGCTACTGCAACAAATCTAATAGTGGAAAGAAAAAGGTAATAACATCAAATTAATAAAAATTATATAAATGGAATTTAATAATCATTTTAAAGAAGAAAATATACAATATGGTATACATAATATAATAGTATAACAAAGTTTAAATCCATCGACAGCAATGACGCTCATGCACTTTCTTCAATGGAGTTTGTTTAATCCAGTAATCGATGTGAAGCGTACATTCATTATAGAGAGTTTTACTATACGATATAATGTGCCATATTTAGAACAAAACCTATTTCATTCTCATTCATTTTTGTATTTACATTTAGATTCACAAAGAGTATTTTGCCGATTAAAAGAAGGCCGTGCAAAAATAGCTTAGACTCGGTATATTATCTGTGCATCATTCAGGCTGAAGTGCTAAAGTACAAGCTGAATCTTAGTATTTAAAAACAGAAGGCGTTTACTGAACATCAATTAATTAGTCTAATGTTCCACAACACAAAGTTTATTAAATCACCACCCGCCCATTTATGATTGCAGGACTTGCTAAATATTGGCTATTGTAAAACAAATTATTAATCTTGAACTAATGTGGAAAACGCTGAGCAAATACACAGACACGCACACGCGCGCGCGCGCATATATATATATATATATATATATATATATATATATATATATAAAATTATACTGCATAAACTTAGAATCGATACAGAACAAATTAATGATATTACTTTGCTTACGTAATTACTTACACCTCACAAAATTAGCTCATTTTCACTGTTGAATCGTATTTGAATGGTATGCATTAGTAATTTCTGAGTAAAATGTAGTGTTGAACTCTAGCAGCCGCGTAAAATAATCGTAATAATAGTAACTGGCGTAGAAACAGTTAAATTTAATGCTAGTTTATTTGCTGGAGAAATTATTTACCATGTACAAATGCATTACTATGCACTTAAATATAAACATTAACATTTTAATATATTAAATAAGTATTTAACGATAGGTCACTAATAACGTATGCAACTAAGAATGAAACTTGGCCCTAGTAGCGTTTTAATCCGGAATACAGAAATACGAAATACAGAAATACGAAATACAGAAATACGAAATACGAAATACGAAATACGGAATACAGAAATACGAAACCGAGTAATATAAGATTGTAGTGTTTTACACATTCTGCCAAATCGTCACTTTCGTTGCAATGCTATATCGATTAATTGCATTGGCGCAAGCTTCACATTTCTATGAGCAGTGTATAGTCAATGTAATCAAATGCAGTACATGACCAACAATTTACTGTGACTGTTAGGAGGGGAGACCAAATACGAAAAGACACTTAGGCTAGCATACTGACATTTTTGTTGCTTCCTCCAGCCGTCTTCATTGCATCAATTATGAAAGTTGGAAAGAAATCTAAAAGGAGGAGCGAATGCTGTAATTTGAAAAGTAAATTTATAAAATCAAGCTATTCAGATAAGAGGTTATTGTTAATGAAAGTTAGTTAATGAACAGACGCATTTTAGCTGTGAATACGTCCATTAGCGGTTGTACAAATAGTGAAACCATAATATTCAATGTTATTGGCAATTTACTAGCATTAAATAGAATGAAAGAAAGTGAAATGAACGGAATGAGAACGAGAGATGTCTAATAATTACTGTCTAAATGCGGTTATAGTGAAATAGTTCTCGGAATTTCAACAGGCTTATATTCCTTATGGATCGAACATATGGTCGATGACTTGATTTCAATTTAGATATAACATTTGTTGACCTTTTTAAGGAAACGTTGAAGATACGTTCAGTCAACATCCTGATAAAATGTTTTGTATTATATAATATAGTTTATATGGGTATAAACGTTTTAAATGCTTCAATAATCGTTCAAGCAATTAGTTTCAAAGATAGTAGTATATTCCCAAAGACAATGAAATGACGTTAATTGAGTTATAACTAACAGAGTAAGATCCTTGTATATGGTCCAATTTTTTTGCGGGTAGGGTTATTCTAATTCATTTAATTTTGGCATCTATTTGGCAGCCACACACTAATGTTTATACGTCTATTATATTACATGTTCTCTATTTTATTTATAATTTCATTATAAAAGAATAAGTGTTTGGTATCATATATTAATCTACCACCGCTGTATTGACTATTTGTGCTTAGTATTTGGCATTGATTATTTTTATTTATTTTACTTACGTAAGGAATTCGAAAACTGAAAATAATTCACCACATGAATTGCTTATTGTCGGTTGTCATTAAAGGAGAAGATACGCTTGACGTAAAAGTTAGTATGTATATATATATATATATATATATATATATATATATATATATATATATACATAGACACATATGTACATACATGCATACACACACATTATACACACATATGATGAAATGTCTGCTACACTGAAAATAAACGCGAAAGACAAATCTCATAAAGTCATCAACCAAATAATAATAATGTAAAGTAATTTAATATGGGATATAAGAATATGAAGGAATTATTCTAGCAAAAGAGAATAGCAAAAATGATGTATAAGTAAAAAGAGTAACATTAAGTGCTCTCGACAGATTATAAAAATAATGATGTGAACCATAATGTGGAGTGAATGAATATAGAAATTGTGGATATTATATGGAACACGAATGAAAAGGCTTTGATCTGAATCACAACATGAACTATGATATTTGTTATACATTCAATATATGCGGGGGCGCGGATGTTTAGTAAAAAGTTTGTTTAAAAATCGTATGGTTGCATGTTCAGTCCCACAACGTCAGACCTTGCGCAAGTGCTTTCTAATTTGGCATCGAGCCAAGCAAAATAGTGTGAATGCATTCAGTAGAGGGAAACAGAGAGAACCCTCGACGTATATATATATATATATATATGCCACGTGTATAAGGGATGACCACTAGGTGGACATCTAATATGCTAGAAAGAGGTCATCAACGATCCAACCACAAAGAAAAAATGTCCACCTAGTGGTCATCACTTATACACATGTAGTACAATTTTTTCTGAATTTTTAGATTTTTTATATGCTAGGCCACTTGGCTTTAAATTAAATTAATATTCAATCTATCTATCTAAGTATATATATATATATATACATATATATATATATATATATATATATATATATATATATATATATATATATATATATATATATATATATATACATATATATACATATATATATATATATATATATATATATATATATATATATATATATATATATACACATATATATACATATATATATATATATATATATATATATATATATATATATATATATATATATATATATATATATATATATATATATATATATATATATATACACATATATATACATATATATATATATATATATATATATATATATATATATATATATATATATATATACATACATACATATATGTATAAATATATGTATATTTAATTGAAAAAATTGGAGTCAAAATGAAGGAATGCAGTTTTTTTATCGGCAGCAAATACAAAAAATGCCGATTTTCTTCCAGAAATTTACCAAAAAAATAATTTTATCATTATCAATAAATCTCAGGGTAGCCAAAAAATGTTGAACTTCTTTCTGCTACTAGTGGTCTAGCGAGAAGAAAAAACTAGTCAATAGACTATATATTATTCATATAAATACATACAGTGTACTACTTGAATAGGTATTAGAAAATAGGAGTGGAAATCAAATTCAGAGAATAGGAAAAGGTATGCACTACATTTTAGCAGATTTATGATATTATAGCAATAAATAGGATATTAGCTATATATGTGAAGGATGAAATTATATATAAAATTGTAATAAAGAGGTATTTTAAGATATAAGAGAAATAAAATAACTTTTCTTAAATGTAGTGTATAAAAAATTCTGCTAAAAATAATATGTATAGAATTTATAACAGAATTACTTATAATATAAAGTGAACTGATATTAGAAACAATCCACATGATTACAGGTGGATAAGGACAGGGTATAATAGCAAATAAACTCCCAGGTATTGGGTGTATAAATTAAAGATATTTAAGATATACAAGATTTAAAAATTTAAGCCCAAAATGAAATAATCTTTTCTACTTTTCATTTCTAAGCACAAGGCCCGAAATTTCTGGGGAGGAAACCAGTTGATTAGATCGACCCCAGTACGCAACTGGATGATAAGATGAAAGGAAAAGTCGACCTCGGCGGAATTTGAACTCAGAACGAAATACCGCTAAGCATTTCGCCCGGTGTGCTAACGTTTCTTATTTCTATATTGCCACAAGGAGCTAAACATAGAGGGGACAAACAAGGACAGACAAAGGTATTAAGTCTATTATATCGACTCCAGTGCATAACTGGTACTTGATTCATCGACCCTGAAAAGATGAAAGCAAAGTCGACCTCGCCGGAATTTGAACTCAGAACGTAAGTTACAGACGAAATACCGTTAAGCATTTTGTCCGGTGTGCTAATGTTTCTGCCTGCTCGCCGCCTTCCCACAATCAAGTAATGAATAAACGGTGCATGAAAATATAAGAATATGAGAGTAAAGCATATTGTGAGGCATACAAAGATATATAAGCTGTTAAAAGTATATAAACTGTAAAAATATTTAAAAGGATATATAGAGGCATCAAATATGTTTTAAAATATACGACATAAAACGTATAAAAAGATGTAAAAGTTATAAAGATATAAAGAAGGATATAAGATAAAATAACAAAAAGAATTTTGAAGATATAGATATGTAGAAAAAAACTATAGCAAAATGATTATTATTATTAAAGGATGCATATAAAAGATACCATACCAAATTATAATAGAGATAAAATTAACTTTGAAAAGGGGTTCATAAGATGTTTCTAAAGTCTACCTAAAATGAATTGAGTTAGAACACTACAAGATCTTAGAGAGTAAATTTAATACTTAGGGGAGGTGCAAAATTAAAAAATGCACTAGTAAAAAAGATAAATATATTTTTATTAACTATATATGGAAGAACTTAATTTTAAAGAGGGGTAAGAACATATTGTAACAATTGATAAGGTATAAATTGTTCTAGGTTGAGGAAGGCATGTCGGTGGGAATCGTTCCACCGACAGTAGAAACTGAAGCCTCGCCCTATGAGGAGGAGAAATTTGTAATGCTCTTCCACAAGGGAGGGGGCGTTGAAAATTTTGTTAAAATGTTTACCAGGAAGCGTCGGAGGAGCGGGATCCTCACCTGTACCAAGAACCCTGGTCGGCCTCAGCAGGTGACTGCGGAGGTCGTGTGAGAGACAGACTTGTGCAGGGTGATGAATTCCTTCCTCAAAGACGCATTCCGCTACTTACTGAAGTGGCCCGATGAAGACCCAGCGAGGTGCTTAAGTGAAGCACGGGGTCTGGTCGGGCGGTAAAATGTAAGAGGACGAGTGCCTCATATTGAAAGGGCTTGTGGCCCATAAAAAGAAAAGTGTAAGAAGCAAGTGCCTAATTTCAAAGATATGATAAATTGAAATTGTACAGTAAGAGGTTAATAGCCCCAATTTGTAAATGTATGTATAAATTTATAAAAGAACAACGTTTTAAAGAAGCAAAGTTCGGCGGGCGGCTTCTGTCTTCTACCATTAATATCATCATGTTCATCATTCATCTTATCTCATTAATGTGGTTGTCCACCCCTCAGCTACAGTGTGTACTGCCTTTATGGCAAATAAAATGAAATAAAGTAGAGAGTGCTATATATAGAGAGTGCTATTAGCTATACATAAAGGATTAGAAGAGCTAAGGGTCATTAGAAGGCATTACTGAACAGGTTTCAGTATATCAAACGCGTAAGCTATGAATGATAGGGCGCATTGAGTAATTTATGTCACCAAAGATACTGTATGGGTTATTTATTATTAGCTGATTTTTAAAGTATTTAAAGGTGCGAGTAATCCTATGAAAACGTGACACACTAAGATCTAATTTGTTATTGATTAGGTGGTCTTTATCTATATTTGAATATTTCATATATCTCCATCAACATAGTCCACATCCATATCGGATATTTGTTTATGGATGAGCTCTACGCGCTATATCCCACCTTACACTCGATTTAATGGACAATTGCTTAGGTATGTTGGTTATTTTTCAGGCTTCCCCGATTTCGTCAGCTTGCTAACTTTTTCTGCTATTGTGACTAAATGAGTCGCTTTTGACTCTTATTTCTAGTCGTGCTGGTGCTATTTAGTACCGTTATTTATAAATTTGCCTTTTGTAATTTATGGTAACTAGTCACCTATAATGTTATTATTTATTAATAATTATATCACTGTTTAAATATATACAATACTACAGTTTGAATTTGTCGGTTATTACAAGCTTATAGAAAGTGAATAAACTTTTAACCCCAGGTAGAAAGATTGACTCAGGAGAACTAAGAGAAATATCGGAAAGTTCGAAATTATGTGAAATTTTATGTGCGATTGTCTCTCTCGTTGGTATGTTGGTTATTTTCCCACCGCCACCCTCTACATTTCGACAACTTGGTAACTGTTAGTGCTCTTGTGGCTCTTTTAGTGCTATTGAGTCATTTTTGAGTTTTATTTCTAGCAACGCTGGTGCTATCTACTAGTACGCATGTTTATAAATTTGCCTTTTATTTTTTTAGCTAACTAGCTACCTATATTATAATTTATTAATAATAATATCATTATTTATAATCATATCATATATATATATATATATATATATATATATATACATATATATATATATATAATGATAATACCATTATATATATATATATATATAGAGTCTAACCTGATAACCAAGGCTCGTTTTATGCAAATGTTATATATATATATATATATATATATATATATATATATATATATATATATATAGGTAGACCCAAATAATATAGAGCATCGCATATGTAATATATAAAATATGTTAGTAGAATTTTATTTTATTATAATTAGAGAAATGGAAACTAATATTATAGACAAATAGAAACGATTCAAACTTATATGAAGAATAAAATGGGTGGAATATGTAAACCTGAGTGTAGAGAGGAATAAATATGAATATAGAAAATTTTTATGGTAAAACAAATAATAACACAGAAAGGATCACCAATAAAATTCGCTAAGCATAAAAAGGTGTATATACAGGTAAAAGTTAAGAAAAGACGTTGAAGAGGAAAATGGCAGATGAAAATAAGAAGAAGAACAATAACTGAATAAAGGAAGAAAAGGAAAACTGTAAATTGATATGAATGAAAGAAAATTAGGAAAAGATGAAGAAACGAAGGTAAAAGGAATATACAAGCGACATTATTGCACGTAGGATAATAAATCTTAGTGTAAGAGTTTGCATGTGAAATCACTGGAAAAATGCATGGTGCTTTACAGAAAGATATACACATCCGATCAAGAGAATAACATATGCAGAGGGAAGGCCTAAACTCGGGTAATTCAATAAAAAGGATATGCAAATTTCTAAATGCTTTCTAGATAGAAAGAAACAGCCTAATACATTTACACATAAGATGTCAAGTCCGCCACCCACATAAAAAAATACGATAAATCACAGAAATTCGAAAAGGGAATATATATATGTGTGTGCGTGTGCATGTGTGCGTATATATATATATATATATATATATATATATATATATATATATATATGAAAGAAGGTTTGAAAATGCAATTTTAAAGATGTTTATTCAGTTAACCGGTTTCACTTTTTTAGAAAAAGAGTTTGTCAAAAGTAAAATGTAAAACTTTCTATAAGCTTTGTAGTGTTAAGTACTGGTTGTCACGAAAATATTAAAGTATTAAAAAAGTAATAGAAAATAATTTATGTCTAAGTAGCTTGCTTCTAAATACTTTGTTCCGAGTTCGCTCTGAATGTGCAAGTGTTTATGCGAATTTTATACCTTTTATATATTTATATATACATACCTCTGTGTAATATATATATATATATATATATATATATATATATATATATATGTATATATTTATATATATCATTTCATGTTATCTAGTTTGAGCTCATGAGCTGTGGCCATGCTGGGGCACCGCCATTTAAAAAAAAAATATGGAACGCTTCACGAATTTGCGTGTCATCCTTGCGCAGGGGCCATGCTAATCTTCTCAGTATCGTTCCAATTTTACAATATGTACCGCCGTAGCTATATATAACAATATAATAATATTAGGCAATAGATTATTATTCCAACTTTACAGGTAAAATTCACTATAATAATATTAGACCGAATTTCGTAATATATAATATATGCATATAACTATTTTAGAAACGAACCACATTTCCACAACTCAGTCAATGAAGAATCTTTCCAAAGCCATGCTGTGAGGCATATACCATACAAAATACTAATCTAAAATTTTCATTATATCTAATATCGGACAGTATTTTGTATCGTATATGTCTCACTTCATGGTTTTGGAAGGGTTCTTCATTGACTGAGTTGTGGAATGTTGGTGCGTCTGTAAAGTAGTTATATATATATATATATATATATATATATATATATATATATATATATATATATATATATATATATATATATATATATATATATATATATATATATATACATACATATATTAAGTATACATGGCAGCACAATTTCATATCTCAATTCATTCCCACTTGGGTAGTCAGAGAATTCAAATGTGATAATATACTAAAAATTATCAGCTTCACTAAACTGAGTAAGATTTTCAAAGTGATGGAAACCATGACACCTTGAATGTTGGTTTCAAAGCCCATATTTTAACCAGACATCAGCTATCAAATATTCTGGTGTTACACGTGGAATTTGAAATTGCCTAAAACTGAACTTAAATGGACATGGCAAATGAAAACTGTTGGATATATACTGTGAGTAAAATATGCAAATATGTACAACTGCAAAATACAAAGTTAGAATAGCATCACCATCTGCATCCATTAATTCAACACGCCATTGGGATTATTGAGGAATGTTTCTTAGGTTTATGAATATAATGTACGAATTTGAAAATGCAGAGTCACTCTAGAAAATTTATTTTTTTAATTATTACATTATAATGCATCTATATTGTTTCCATTGCAACCAGTAGTGCATTCAAAATGCCTTGAAATTTATTTTTCTAATATTCCACAATATCTCGTAGTTATGGTGATCCCATTAGCGTTTCTGCTTTAACTAAATATCCCACTATTCCCAATGTTGCAATTCTTAGTGTTTCTTCTCGAAAGGGAGAAAATAAACCCAACTCACTTGACAGGGACGTACTGAAGTTGTGCTTTTTAGAACGCCATATCTTGACTACAAATAATGGAAAACTATTCTTACCATTTATGTTTGTGCCCCATCATGGCCACAGTGTATTAACTGAAACAAGTAAAAAGATAAAAGAGTAATCTTGAAAGGGAATAGTACCTGTTACATCGCTGATCACATAATGTTCTAAGGTAGATTAATTAATTTAGATTAAGAAAATGCTTCATGAATTTGTATAAAGAAAATATAAAATATCTATATACATATCAACACACTCGTACACACACATAAAAACACTCTGTGCGTATGTATGTATGCATGCATGAATGGTTATATACGTGAGTATGTGCGCGCGGACGTGTGTATGTGTTAAAATTTCTCTCATTGAGAGAAATATAATTATGTATGCATGAATGTTTCTCTACGTGAGTATGTGCGCGCGGACGTGTGTATGTGTTACAATTTCTCTCATTGAGAGAAATATAATTTATCTATTGCTTTTGATGTACTCAAAGACGGAAGCCTTTAGACATTATGTTCCACCAATTGTCAACATTTTCATCGACGAGAAAAAGACTATTTGTTTCACTAGTTAATGATATAAAATATTCAACTACTATATGAATCAATCATGGTGATAGTGGATGGTCGGCAAGCAAACCATGAAACTGTTTATTAGGAAAGTATGGTTGCTCTTTGTTGAATATGATAAGCATTGAAAAAAAACTACGTTTACATAATTATTTCTCCAAAGTAGGCTCCTGATGTTAATGTTTTAAGTAGTATATTTTGATTTAATCTGTTTTATAAACATATACACATGTTTATAAAACGTAAACATACAGACCCCCACATAGTTACACACATATATTCAATCAAGAGTTCCACTTACAGGCTGATTGGAATGAATGACAGAATGTCAATAGTAAAACGAAGGAAACGGTTTATGAGGCCTCGTTATCTTTTGACATTAGGTAAGAGAAAATTGAAATGGGCTTATTGTTGCAGCTATATTTATCAATTAACATTATTTAGTACTTACGAGATGACTGAAAACGATAACATTTTGATTGGTATACCTAATATACATCATCTTGCTAGTTCGTGTTTTATTAACGATATTTTCAACAGCTGAAGTGTTTTATCATTCAATATTTTTTATATCGTAGCATCAATGTTGTGTTTGATTGCGCTATAAATTTATGAGATCTTACTGGAGTCATGAAATGACCACCATCTTCCATACGAAAAAACTTTGTGCAATGCAAATTAATACATGATGTCCTAGACGGCTTTGCTTTGCAGTGCTTCTCCCCCTTTCGTCGATTTTCGAGATCGAACGGAGAAACAGCGTGCTTCCATGAAATTTTGGTTTCTGCTGGGGTAAACAGCGGCTGGAACAGGTGTCATGCTTCAAACAAGTTAAAAGGATGTTGCCATGAGCAAAACACAAGATTACGAGTGGTTTCCACGCTTTAGGAATGTTCACTTGTCGTCTGAAGACCAACCTTGTTCCGGAACGAATGAATACATCACGAAAATTTGTGAACTGATCTTGGAGGACAAATATTGAACAATTGACGAACATGTTGATATGAGTGGTATGTTCTGGAGTTCCTGCCAACGAATTTTGAATGATGAATCACGAATGAAAAAAGCTGCAAAAAAAATGTGTGTCTTGCTTACTCACGGAAGAGCAAAAGCTATCACGACTAAATGCGTATCGTGAGCTGAAAGAAAAGCTGGAATTTGAATGAGAACTCTTTTTGAAGATCATCACTGGTGACGAAAGCTCGAGCCACGGAATTTGCAGATGTGGAAGATGTAAAGAAAATATTAATAAAAACGAATATTGCAAAATCCCAATTTATTTGGGGCATCCCCTCGTATATATTTATATATGTGAGAGTAAATTAACTTATATAGTCGACATGTAATTGTGATAATAATCACTTGACTGTTGTAAATATGTTGCATTCGTTTTTGAAGTGTCATCTTAAGTCGTTCGTGTAAGATTAATTTCGAGGCCTTACACACACATATAACATAGTAAGTTATGAATATCAGTAAACTGCAGTCTCTAGGTAGCGTTCGGGAGACAACTACTCTGGTTTGCATGAAGGTGTGAATAATTTTGTCAAGATTCACTACACCCAGTACACTATGCAATCCTTGTGAAGTTCGAGTTGGAGAGGTGTCAAATTAGCTAATGGTAATGGGATGTAAATGCGTTTTTAATACCAGTGGTTTTATAGCCTATATCTAAATATATACAAACGCAAACACACCCACACATCCACACACATATCTGTGTATAAAATATGTATATATATATATATATATATATATATATATATATATGTGTGTGTGTGTGTGTGTGTGTGTGTGTGTGTGTGTGTGTGTGTGTGTGTGTGTATGTTTGTGTGGGGTGTGTGTGTATACATATGTATGTATGTATGTTTGCATGTATGTATGTATGTATGTATGTATGTACGTACGTATGTATGTATGTATGTATGTATGTATGTATGTATGTATGTATGTATGTATGTATGTATGTATGAAAGTATATATCAGTATTTCTGGAGTATATTTGGGTGTATATTTATGAATATTTGCTTCTGATATTTAAACGCTTATACATAAATTTAATATTAATTTTTATATAGACATTCATGCATTTTCATATAAGTGTGCGTGTCAGTGAATACTTGTGTGTTCGTGTGTATGTGTATTCACTAGTAGATATATATATATATATATATATACATGAAATATACTCTTTGGATTTTGATATGTTGTTCAGTAATACAATTATTGACTATATTGAAAAAGATGTAGTCGAAATTGAATTGGCATAGAGACACCACCATTTAATTGCAACTGAATTAGAACATTTATGCAGCTTGTGAATTAATAAACACGAACATAAATTGAAGAGACTGCTAAAGTTTTAGGGTATTGGTTTTATTTTTTTCTACACCTTTTTTCCACGTTTGCTTCTTCTGTAGAATTTATTTAATATATTTCACATTTCATTCTTTCTTCATTGAACTGAATGTCATTTCTGCTGAGTAAGCAAAATGCTGAAGGCACCCATTGATCAATAAATAGCATCACACTTTAATTATTCAGCAACATTATTCATAAAGCGTACTCCGGATAGACAGAGCAGGCAATTTGCGTTCTGTTGTACTGTTGTGTGCATGATGCTGTTGGTATACGTGCGAATACAAAATTTGTATAGAAACGTGAGATGAATAAAATGCGTATGTGAGTGTGTCTCTATAGATGCATGCAATATATACGCACAAATATAAGTGTGCATCTTAGTTTGTATATGCTGCTGTTTATCATACAATTTGGTAGGTATGAATGCTAATCCATGTGTGTGGAGATTTAAATTCACAGCATATATATATATAGTAGCTCGGTCTTCCAACAACTCTCATCGCGAAAAAATCGTGGTGTATATGTATATATATATATATATATATATATATATACATACATATATATATATATATATATATATATATATATATATATATATAGAGAGAGAGAGAGAGAGAGAGAGAGAGAGAGAGGAAGAGAGAGAGAGAGAGAGATAAAGCACGATTTATTCACAATCAGAGGCGTTTGTAAACTGAGGTACCAATATATTAAATGAATATTGGACAGATGGGAGACCAAGTACGCTTCATCCGTGATCAGAGGCTTTCGAAAACCGAGGTTCTGCTGTATATATATATATATATATATGTATATATATATATATATATATACGGAGGTATACATCAGTTTTTGTCCCATAGTTGCATTTGCGTTTGGACGATTATATACGATTAATACACTCACACATATATATATGCGTATATATGTAAAGCTACGTACGATTTTACATGTCCGTTTAAGTGTATTTCTACATATATATTATGCATTCACTCATACATGCGTATATATATAAATGTATAAATCTTTGAGTGCGTGTGTGTGTGTCTTTTTGTGTGTAAATGCACACACCCACAGCCACTCATATGTATGCGTGTGTGTGTGTGTGTGTGTGTGTGTGTATGTGTGTGTGCGTGCGTGTGTATGAGTAAATTATTTTCCTGAAGGAAGAGAAAGATACATCTTATAACAAGTTGACATATAAGTAACTTTACTACCTTATTGAACAGCATTTCTTGTTCCTGTATACTGATGTTGGATATGAAGCCTAAACCTGTGGTGCTAGAGATTTTTAATTCGGTGTCTTTTAATATATTTATATGCATGTATGTATGAGTGTATACATAAATACATATATACGCTTATATACACGCATATATACATATATGTGTGTGCGCGTCTGTGTGCGTGTTTCTATGTGTATGTGCATGCATAATTATATATATTCCTAGAATTATCTGTAATTTGTTGCTTCTCGTATATTGCTTTTCCTTCATCTCTTTGCATTGCTCTTCCTCGTTCTCCATTCATGTAATCCTTTGTGAGTTGGTATTGCCAATTTTTTGGTCGTTACCCTGTATGCATATACGTATATACTTTTTTTGTTCTGCGTTATGCCACTTTCTTTGAGCAAACCAATTAATTTTGAAAGGTGTAAGACGTAAAATCTTAGGAAAATACATACAAAAACTAAAAAGTTGAAGAGCAAAAAGATCGAAGAATATAAATCTATCAACAAAAATATTCAATAATAAAAGTTAAATAACAATTTTGCAAAAATATTCTTGAGAAAAATCTCACAAAACAAATAAATCACTGACGCAAAAAGTACAATTCTGAAAAGTAAAAATATGTAGGAATGAAAGAAAAAGAGTGCATTTATAGAAAGTAAAGAGGTTTGAATTGTACACACAATAACATCTCCTTTGAAAGTATAATTGCTTGAAGAGAACAAAAACGGTAGAATAAAAAAAAATAATATAAATATGAAAACCTCGCCCAGCCAAACATGACATCTCATGTAGCTAACCATTTTCCGAAATCCAATATTGATTGTCAACTGTCATTATTTTCTTGTGTTAAATGTTATCATTCCGTTCACATTCAACTAACTAATCAATAAACCGACCTACCACCCATTTTTAACCTAGAAATGGAATTGATATACAGAGTGCATCATTGGTTAGAATGACTGAATGATTGAATAAAGAAAATGTAAAAATACAGTAAGTGAAGTTTAAATTGGAGATGAAAACTTGAAGAAATATTGGTAAATACAACTGCTCACATGTTTATTGCGTTTCCATATTTATATAAATGCATTACTTTCTAATGATTTTTGTATATATATTTGAAATTTTATCAGTGTAATTTTTATACTGCTGATTTACTAGATGCATTTGTCACATGATATATTGGTAGGTGAATAATTTAAAGTTTCAAATCTTACTCTCATAAATACTAGCTTGAAAGATAGATTTCTCAAAAGGTTAATGTACCCATGATATACATTCATACACAGGCACAAGACAAGGTCAGTTACTGAAGAATTATTCAAAATAGAGACCAACTTGTCTTCGTCATCTCATTAGAACCATAGTCGTCCCGTATCATTGCTGCCTACAGTATCACTTGACAAGTACTTATAGGAATAGTATTGAATTCGATGTCTCAGTTTTTAAGAAGTTTATCTATATATTTCCTATATATTTTTATAGATGAATCCAGTTATGTCTACATAAGCTTTTACTTTATTTCGCGTTTTACTATTTATGACTCTTTCATAGTTCGGTAATGGTTAATTTCTTACATTATTAACTCTATACAGGCCTGGATTACAAAATCTTGTAGATAAGTATTTAGCATAAATATTACTACAGAACTATTTCACAAAATTAAATATTTTGCTTCGCTAAAGTTATTTTCAGTAATGTATCAGGTATACAGACACACGCACATATACACACGCACATATACACACACAGACACACATAATATATATATATATATATACACCACAGCATACCTTTATATACGTCTGTTGCAGCTATTATATTCATTTTAATCATTTGCAATTTCTACTTTTGATATATTCTACTACACTCTGTATTTCTCTACAGAGAGTTTTTTTTATTCAACTATTGTTTATAGTTATTTTGCTGCTACGGTTAATCCCAACCTATGCGCCGTTAGTTGGCAGCCATTTATGCACTGATAGTTTTCAAATTAGTTACGCAATCAAATTGAAATATTTGTTCGTTGATCGCGTATCTAGTAAATATTATACACACCCACAGTTATTTTTTAAAGATTTCATTATTTTGTATTATCACAACTGATTCGCGAACGGTCCTTTCAAATTCTGAGTAAGAGCGTGTGATGTTTTTTTTTCTGATTTAATAAAATTATATATGGTTCTATATTTGGTATTTGAGTGCTATATTTTCTAATTTACTTTGCGCATAGGTACCTAATGTGTGCGTGTGTGTGTATAAATACATACATACATATGTAATTTAAGACTGATTCTTCTGGTTCTGTAACTCATCCACAGTGGTGGCACATAAAAATATCCTTGCATTGCCACGTAAAATTGCCTGTGCAATGACACGTAAAAAGTACGGCGTCACGTAATAGCGTCCGTGCAGCGTCACGTAAAAGAGCCCGTGCGGTACCTCGCAAAAGCATTCAGCGATTGGAAGGGCATCCACCTGTAGAAACCATACCAAATGAGACTGGAGTTTGGTGCTTCCCACCCGTTTGCTAGCTGCTGCTGAAGGTGATAATGATGATAATGAGGAAGATAGACACACATAACACATATTCTATATACACATATATATATATATATATATATATATATATATATATATATATATATATATATATAGTTTTCAAATTAGTTACGCAATCAAATTGAAATATTTGTTCGTTGATCGCGTATCTAGTAAATATTATACACACCCACAGTTATTTTTTTAAAGATTTAAACTGGCAATATGACCATCCCCAAGTACAACAATAAATATATATATATATATATATATATATATATATATATACATATACATATATATATATATATATATATATATATATATATATATATATATATATATATATATATATATATATATATATATATATATATATATATATATATATATATATATATATATATATACATATTCATATATATATATATATATATATATATATATATATATATATATATATATATATATATATATATATACAGAGAGAGAGAGGCAGGGAGGGAGAGAGAGAAAGAGAGAGAGAGAGACATGGATAGATAGATAGATAGATAGATAAATTTATTCTTACATATAAAGCATTGATAATCAAAGGCTCCACCGATTCTGGAGATTCTAGGAAATAAAGAGATAATTTTTATTGCTCGCATTCATAACGGTACTCTTCTTGTTGATTTTGTACACAAAATTACTTTCCATTAAATTTCTCTTTAAAGTTGACGGAAACGAAAATTCACTTTAATTGTGTGAAATTTTTAGCCAGTTTTCTAAAGCAATTTCAACAACGTATTTCATGGAAGTGAAACATGCGTCATAGAAAGGAAACTGGCCATATTTGCCTTGGTTTATGATATACATACATATGGTTCTTGGAGTTTAATATTCATGCACAGCCTTAGCAAAGATTTACGCTTGCTGATAAAGGAAAAGTAAGTTTAAAAATTGCGTACATTTTCTATGCGGAATATGTTTGTTTAAGAAGTTGACGGTGTTGTTTTTTGTTAGTAGAGCATATATTTTGAGAATGTTGACGTTCATTCCCAACGCATTTGTGATCGAGATAAGCTATCGTCAAATTACTGTACCCATGATCACCTAATCCAGAACACATTGTTTTTATTCCATTGGAAAATACAGATAGATTATTGTAGTTAAAGAAAATTGTTACTGGTGTAAATTGCAAATAAAATGACTTAACCACGGTCTCCTCGGAAAACATGTTTGGACATGGTGCAAGTCCTACAACACATATGTTGATGGGTATCTCAGTGAAGATAAAGAAGCCTTAATGTAAAAGGAAATTAAGTTGCATAGAACGATTGTATTTCTTCCTCGTCTTCTAGTATACACACATGTGCGCGCGCACAGACACATACACACGCACCGCACATATACATATAATAAGACAAACAAAGCCTTTAATACATTATTAATTATTCGTTACAATTGTTTCTGTACCAACTCTGCTTGCTACGTCAGTTTACGCTTTTACTCAAAGTGAAAATTTACGTAACGTTTGTGATGTTAGACATTTAAGTGACACTTCATCAGAATTGTACATCTTAAAGACGACGACGACGACGACGACGACGAAAAATAAGAAGAAGAAGAAGAAGAAGAAGAAGAAGAAGAAGAAGAAGAAGAAGAAGAAGAAGAAGAAGAAGAAGAAGAAGAAGATGAAGAAGAAGAAGCTAAATAAATGTAATTTCCTCATTTATTTAACTTATACAGACAGTTTTTTTATACTTATATGGATAATATACGACATTTGTCAAAATGCCACTCCACGCTGCACAGACTAATATGCTGAAGGATAAGTAAACATTCTGGAAGCATAATCATGCTTCATGTACAACCCTCTCCTGAACGGCAAGAGAAAGCAGGTGATATAGTTGAAGACATTTAGTATCTATTTTCAGGAAAGATATTAGAAATCCCAATTTACCACACAGGGATAAGAGTGTATCGCGAAAAAAATTGTTTTAAATCAAATCTTCCATCAGAAATCACACACACATACACAGAAGCCATTAAAAAAGGCTTCCATTCCAGCTTGACTACTAATATATTTTTCGATTTTGTAGTTCTGTTATGTGACTCTCTCAATATAATGTCTCTGTATATAATCTATACCTTTCTCTATCTTAAATATATGTCTTACATTTCATCCATGTATCTGGCATTTTGTTGTTTGGTGTTATATGGTGTTATTTTCTTATTTAGAGTGATCAGATTTAATAACCATAAAATTATAGATACCTACAGTATTCTGTGACACTCATACAATATTACAAAAAGCATTTTTAAAATACTAATGATCTTCAATAGTAATCTATTCCGTTCAGTTTCACAAAAAAAACCCATCAGTTTCATGTTCTTAATCTTAAATATTCTATATGCGTTTTTTTCCGAAATTAATATGGACTGACATTATCATTCAGAATGCCAGGAATTCTTTTAACATGTCTCTCGTGAAATTATTCTGTGGAATATACATAGTTAATCTCAGTTTAAGGTGTCAAGATATTATTTTTGCAGTTGCGAACAATGTTGTTGGTAGTGTCGTTCTTTAAATATCCTACCATTAAACACAAAACCTTTTACATAATAATAAGCACAACAGAGATTTTAAAAAGGGGAAGAACACTGACATGAAAACAAAAAGAATGTATAGTGGAGAAATTCATTTAAAATTATTCTGACATTAAAACCATGTTCAAAGAATTCACATAAGTCACGCAATCCTGTTATTTGTAATATTCTTTATTTGACAGATGATGAAATATTGTCACGGCAATATCAAGAAATCTTTTCAGAAACAATAAATCTGCAACAATGAATTCTGTGTTCTTTTGTTATTTCAAATTGAAGCTCAAGACTGAAAAACAGCCCAACGGAGAGTGTGAGAGATTGATGGAGAGAGACAGAAAGAGATAGAAAAAAATGTTTATCAGAGAAAATAAATCCACGGAATATGAATATTAATAGGATTTTTTAGAAATATTTTATTTTTTTGAATCATGACGTTTATTTCCTTTGTTTTTCTTTCTATATTAATTTCTAATCTTTTTTCAATAACTAGGTACAAATTAAAGAGCAACTGTATGCATACGAATGTAAATATAAATTCACAGACAAAACAAATAAGCAAATAAATAGCAAAAATGTTATTGATATTTTTTAGTTTAGACATACTAATGTGAAATTTTATGAGAGAAAATTTAAATGTAAAAACCATCAAAATAATAAATCTTCCTCTACCATTAATTTAGTCTCGTTTTTCTATTTTTTTATTCATTTCCATGTTGCCTTTTATATTAGGTTTTTAAAAGAATCTTGTTTACGTGATCTAAGAAAACTTACATGTATCTTGCTATATAACACGAATGAAGAAATACTGTGAAAAGAAGTTATAGCACATAATGTAGAGAGCCATTTCATAATAGATATGGAAGTTTCTAAAACAAGATACGAAGAATTAACTTATTGATTCAATAAATTAAGCTGTGTTTCTTACAGCTGTGTTACTTAAATATATCTCCTTAAACATTATAAAAGCGAGAAGACAACTAACTTTTGCACTGTGAATAATATGTGTTGTGAATAAATACATATCAATGATATTATATTTCAAATGTTTTGATGTAGCCTGCAATAAATAATTGTTTCAAATAATAGAAATCTAGACTTTCATAAGGTATGAAGCTATAGAAGTGACAGAAATAAAATTTCTTCATACAGATTTGTGTTAAAACCAAAATATATGTCGGAGCCAGTAAAGTATCGTCACCATAGTGACTTATGAAAACCAATGACGAAATTTGCGTATTTGGATTTGATAAACCACCAGAAAAAGGAGAAATCTCGACGTTAGTTTGACTACCTGTAAGCTTAATGAATCATGATTTGGCACAACAATCCTATGACTTCATTTGAAGTAAGATTTCAGTGTATACACGTGCAAGAATGTGTACGTAATGCATTTACGTGTATGTATATATATATATATATATATATATATATATATATATATATATATATATATATATATATATATATATATATATATATATATATATATATATATATATATACATTTATATATATATATATATATATATACATTTATATATATATATATATATATATATATATATATATATATATATATATATATATATATATATATATATATACAAACATACATATTTATTAATCTAGCTGAGGTGAGGAGAACTAGTCAAATGTACGTTAACAAATATAGTTGGGAGATTTCGAATCCTAGATTATCCACATCAGGGATGTATATTTATTTAATATGCTTCCTATAGGTAAGATGATTTTTTTTTTATGTTCGCAAATCTTTGCCAGTATATATACAGTGAAGCTTTACTATAACGTTGTATATTATCTCGACTGAAATTTCCAGTCAATATTGGTGCTTGTTGTACCACTGTTATATATATATATATATATATATATATATATATATATATATATATATATATATATATATATATACACACACATAAAATCATTACTTGCAGATTCATATATGTGTATACACACATATATGTATATACACACACACATAAATTCTCTGTGTCCCGCTGACACATGTTTTGCTATTTGATGTCTTTCTTATTCTTTAAGATGGCCTTGTAAGCGTTACGCAGCCTGAGGCTATATTTTGCTCCTTTCTTATTTATTTCATCTTCCTCCTTCGTCAATCGTCTTAAATTGCATTTATTCCAATTCGCAAGTCCATTTTACTGCGCTTGTTATCCCTATTTTGTCACTCTGGGCACTATATTCTCTCTCCGCATATTTCGCGAGCACTGCCAGCATGCGACACCCCTCAGTCTTATTATTAATGATGGAAACTGAGTAAAACCATCTGGTTGATAATTGATGGAGAATTAGGGACCTTCTGCGTCTATCTTCCGTTCGTTCGGCAACTCAACATACGTTATACGTTTTTCATTTCGTCCTTTGTGTATTTACAATATTTTTTTGCATTTATTAAGTAACAGGACGCAACGCACAGAAAAATGAAAGAGGAAGGCAGGTGTATGGACAATGAGCAGGTGTATCAGTTTGACGCACGGAAAAGTAAAATAGTCATTTACGTTTCAAGCCGACGTTCTTCAACAGATAGGAATAAAAGAAAATAAACAGAGATAAATTTTTTTTAAAAAACCTGAGCATTTAGCGGTCAAGCTCGACGACTGATTAGAAAAAGAAAATTGAACGAAAAGGTTGAAAGAAGATGAGATAATAAAGTATTGGGGTTCCTAAAACGAAGGCGTGCCTGCGTGAGTGTGCATGTGAGAATGCGTGTGTGTGTGTGTGTGGATAGGGGCTAGTGACTTTGACGTGTGTGGATATTTGCATGTGTGTGTGCGTCTGTAACGTGTGGCTGCTCATATAGTGGTATGTGGTGTCGCTATTGAAGATTGTTTGTGGGTGCGTGGATGATAGTGTGTGGGTTTGCGGATGATGGTGTGTGGAGTGGGTGCTGGAAGTGGTCAGCGCTAGTGCGTTTGTGGTGGTGTGGGGTGTGGATTGGATTGGTGTGAGGTGTGGGTTGGGGATAGTTGTTGTATTTGGAGATGGTCATGTTGTCAGTATAGCCAATGAAAACACAGGCACTATATACGTGGTGTTCACTTGCTTCAGCTTTAATGTATATTAATTGCATCTCGGCCCGAGTTCCTTCTTCTCACTTATACAAAGTGGCAGATCGTTTGGAAAGACACAAAAAAAAAGAAAGAAGAAAGCAGAGGACTACTGATGAGGTCATCCATCAGATTCCGAGTTCACAGCTGAGGGTGGAGCTAGTGATCCGTTGTAGCCTCCGAGTCAGTAGGTATATATTAAGAGAAGATGGACTAGAAAACGCAGGACGAGTATCTCAGTTCATTTAGAATATTTAATTAGTGTAAAGTGTATCAAAATATGAAACTGTGTGTGGAAACAGCCATTTTGCCTAATAGCCATATGTGCAATATATTCGTCGTTCATTTCAGCTTTATTATTATTCTTATTTCAGTGCCCTTTGCCATAATTCTTCTGTCGCATATCTTGTAACCTCTTCAGCGACTCGCCATCGCGCGTATTTGCTCCTTTTCCAATTAGTCCTTCTGTATAAAAATATATCGTTATCTAAATATATAATAGATCGACTAAATATAACCAGGGAAGGCACGTGGGACTGAGACTCACTGAAGGGAGAGTCGCTGCGGAGGTCAAAAGTTGTGCGATGAAAGATATCATGGGAAGGGCACTGATATACAAATAATAATCAAGGTAAAGCGAAGAACGCGTATATCGCGTATGTGGTTATTAAGCAAAAATATGACGTTTACCAACTATGACAATATTTGTTCCAACACACGGTTTCGTATGAAGAATCTTGCAAAACGAATGCATATCACACACATATACACAAACACATACACACACGAACACACACACGAACACATACACTTACATATGGGTGTGCGTATTTGTGTGTGTGTGTGTGTGTGTGTGTGTGTAAACATAAGTATACATTTATTTATATAGATATATAAATTTCTATTCGCATACAAATACACGCCTACCATTAGTGAGTAATTCAGTATCATAGTAACTATCTATAAATCGTTATGCGTCATTAAACAACGAAAGGCACGAGAAACATTGACGGTAGAGTGAATCATGAGAAGGACAATCTGCTTTCAATTTCATTGAGGCTCTGAATATCGGACACTCGGCTATCACGCCTAAGGTAACTGCGGTCGCTTCACGTGTTGTGGAAATCTAGACATTTACATTTGAATCAACATTAAGCTCTTCAGCGTCTCCCCATCCACGTGTCTCTTCTTTTTTCTGTTAGATAAAGTTTCATTTATATACAGATGGACTAACCAGAACAGGGGAGATACGTGGGATGGCGAATCGCTTCAGAGTTCACAGGATGTACGACGAAAGATTTCGGACAAAGGATAGTAAATAATAATGAATCTGAAGTGAAAAATGAATATATAATGCGTGTGGTTATTTGGCTGAAAATATAACAATATATATATTTGTTGGAGATACTTATCTGTGAATACATTGAAGTCAAAAGCACGAATCTTCGTTTTAGCATATGCTTGAAGGTTCAAATAACTGCAGTATGTCATACAAGCATATATTTCCAGGGTAGATATATTAAGCATTAAAAACCTGGTAATAATAACTGCTATGTCTGGGAGATGCAGCCTAAATTTGATTACCGAAAAATAATTTGAGATTATACCCGCGTATTGCTGACAAGCAATTTAACCCTGTCTAAAACAGTGTGTTCTTTCTATATTACATTGTTCATATTCACTGTATGTCCTAGTAGGGAAAAGTTTACACATAGTGCATTGGATGAGTATGTACAAAATATTTTTTTAATTTTTAAAATTGTATCCCTCTTTCTCAAATCCCCATAACGATTCACATTTAGAGGGTACAACAAATCTAAATAAAAATTCTTCCTTTTTAAGACATTGTTCTATAAATTATTTATTCCTTTCTTTTTCTTCAACTTCCGTTTGAAAATTCTGTTATTGAGTATTACTGTATTTGTACAGTAACATGAAATTTGAAATGATTGTGAACCCATAGATTATCCCTTTTGGTTTAATGCGAGAAACTCTGCTGCTTCTGAAACTCTTACACTATGATATTGTTAATCGTTCTCTGTTTTTATTTAGGCTACATGGTATTACACCGTATTGTATGTCATATTAGATATTAGATACACAGGTAGGGATTTTTTACTTGTTATTTCTCACACATTGATCCCCTTAGTTTCAAAGTGTTTTGTAAAATGCCTGTTTAATCGTTTATACATGGCTGCATTAATTTAAACAATCATTAAATATTCTACGTTTCACAGAATGATACCTGAAGAAACTTTTAACTGGGTACCACCGGATTAATTGAATCTATATATTGTGACTATAATTACACATAAACACACGCACACACATAAACACACACATACACACGCACACACATACACTCACACACACACACACACGCACATACACACACACGCGCGCACACACACATAATACTGAAGATTGAGGCCATTGATATTATTCTGAATTGGTAGAGCGATGACGGTACCCATTCCCTCATATCTTTATGTTGGTATTGTATTGATTCAATATCTCATTTTGACTACTGTAGTTTTTATATTATATATCATGCAAACATAGATACATTCTGAATAATTATGGTTTACATTCATGGTAACATGCTTTCAAACATATTGCACAGTGGCAACGGTAAGTTTCATAGTTTGATAAGGATTGACTCATGCAAACTAAAAATGATTTGTTCAACTGAAGTATTGGCAAATTCCGCAAGAAGAATTTTATATCTAATATAATGTTGCATCCTAGTCATATAACTACATAAAGCTGAACCGGATAATACGGGAAAATGTAGCTATGAAATGTCAAATTACTTTCATGTTAATTGAAGGAGACGGCTGTTCAGTTGAGTGAATAGCAGAAAGATAATCATCAAACACTACAGGCAATTATTTAGGATTAGTCGCATATGTGCTATATACCTTCTCTAATGTGTAAAATTTCCTACCTTGTAACATTCATGTAGATTTCATTATATTCTAAAACTGTTATAGGTGTTTTCTTAATAGTCAAGTTTGCTTGCTTAGCTCCATGACGAATTTCATACCGCGGGGTATGTGGAAATATATTTTCACAAACAGTGTCTGATGAGGTGAGTAGGCAGTTAAATATGTAGTAATTTGGCTACTCGAAGAGTCTATATGTCTTTCATATTTCACATTTCATGGGAGCACACTCAAGAAAGCACACACACACTCACTCTCTCTCTCTCTCTCTCTCTCTCACACACACACACACACACACACACACACACACACACACACGTAAACTTGGGTGAGTGAAAAATTATCCGTCCTTTTTCTAAAATTATTTTCAGGCTAGCCGCATTCCATTCAGCTCTCGCTTGCTAAACAACTTTACTGTTGCGGTTAAGGTAATGGGGTTTGACATTGATAGCACCAGTTTTCTTTTTTGTATTACAGATTCATCATGCCCGTTCCGCTGGCAGTCTGCTCCGTGGCAAATCAGAGATCAGTGATCCGCTTCCTCCGGTCTGATGTTCAGTGGCTGGCATTCTCATTGGATTACCGTACAGTACCGATACAGTGCTATACTGCTAGGAAGTGTGTATGAGTGCAACGAGAAGTTTAAAACTGGCCGGACAATGTTAAAGCATAGGGGCCTATCTCACTCACTGATGAGTGGGAAAGCAAGGATAGAAGCAAATTTCCTGAAGTCCTCAATCATATACTCGCTTCCTCACTAACCTAGTATATATTCATTTTCTGTCCACTATCCAGAATAATAAACACCACAGCGACGAAAATATACGAATACCTAAGAACATTGCATACACCTGAAGCACACTAAAATAAAATACATTATAAGAACTATACTTGAAAGTGATTTTATTAAGTCCCCGTCTACTACAATACACAAAAAACCTGCCAAAACAGAAACAAAAACTTTGACCTAATTAGATAGAATCCTGACTTGTGGGAAGCTGAGGTCAACAATTCAAATTTACAACCAGATTCGATTTCAGATTCAAAACAACACTAACCGACAATACGACTAACTGAATTCAGTTCACTTTGACTCAAGCTGGTTAAGAACCCTGAACGATATTGCGAGCAAATTATGCTCGGTTGCATCTGCAACTGCCCATACTCTGTGGTGTAGTGGCAACACGCCTGAGTCGTAGCCATAAAAATATGCTTGTGACATTGTAAAATAAAAGGAAATAAATTCTGTATAAGCATCCGTCTCCATATTGTCTATCCTTATAATTATTGCATATATACACACATACACACACACATATATGTACATGGACGTTGATATATGTATATATAAATATTTTATGATGTGGTATTGTAGTGCCATATTCCGGTGTATTGACGGAATTTCGTCAAACAATAATAGAATTTCGATGGTTTTCTCTATTTGTCGTTTACAAGAAAGGGTTTTTCAAGAAGTCCATCACAGTCTACGGCATTATAAACAACACAACCATCTTGATTTCTTAATTAACATTATTGTGCTGATAACCTGTGTTTGGTTGCTGAGCATTGTTGTCGGTCGGGAATTTCATCTACATTATTATGCTAAATTCATGTACGTTTATTTGCCATAAATGTGCTATTCTTTTTGTGTGCGTGTGTGTGTGTGTGTGTGTGTGTGTGTGTGTGTGTGTGTGTGTGTGTGTGTGTGTGTCTTTGTGTGTGTGTATGTCTGTTCTACAGCGTATATGTCTATGTATATTCACAACTACATATGTACATGCATGAGAATATGTTTCTATATGTCTGAAAACACAGATGCCATTAAAACAAATAACAATACACGGAGACGCGCACGTTTACGCGTGAACACACACGAATATTTTAAAGTAGAAGTACATATAATCCTGTAGAAATATAAGTGTATGTGTGGGTCTGTGCATTTTTGTGTAACTGTCTTATACTTATATTTCGTTAGAAATGCGTGTATTTGTATGATCCTGGCATTTTCTGTTGGCAATGCATTATTGTAAATTGTTTTGCACTGTCTGATAATACATGAAAGCAAAAATAATAAAAGAATTATGAAGTAGATGTTGGTGTGCAATATTCATTGAGCAACAACATTTGAGAAACAATTTCCAACGTAAAATAGGTAATTTTAATCAATTGGAAGATATTTTATTAATAGTATTTGGAAATCAACTTAATATTTTAAGGATTGAAACTTTTTTTATGAATGAACAAATTTAAAATTTGCTGAAATTGTATAATGATTGTGCGTAATCTGTTAAAAGCATGAAAACTGCCTCGTAGGCAATATATTCATATCAAATTTAAAAATGTATCAACATTTTCATTTTACTGAAAGGTTAAAATTTTATCAAAATTCTATGCCACAGAATTTCAATACACATTCCAATTTCACTCTAAAAGGATTGAGTATTTCCTCAAATAAATTGATTATTTTCGCTATTCATCCAATGGTTTAGTATTCAATGAGCGTGTTGTATGTATTCAGTGAGCGTTGTAAGTTTCTCTGCTTTCAGCAAATTTTTAGGCTCCATTTGTACATCATCATAAATAAAAAGAAACCCGTTCATATATATTTGATAAAGACGCTAAACATTTCTGATAACCACTTCTCAAATATTAATATTCACATGGGATAGAATACTTACTAGCAATAATAATAATTTACATTCAGCATCTGTATTCAATGTTAATTTCTTCGTAGCAGTGAAGATCAATTGGATTTTGGCAATTATTACCCAACTAAATTCTATTGATCTTTTGCAAGGTTCTTCCAAGCAGATGAAGCAAGTAATATATTATACATTAAATCTTTGCCCTTGTCTCTTATGGCGATTATTAATCTGGCATTCACACTGGTCATAAAGACAACTTCTGCATAGGTAAGGCTGGATAGCATTAGAATTCTGATTCAGTTGCTGGCCCATAAATTTGATAAAGATTCTTCAGCATCTATCAACACACCTTTCTACAAGCATATATATATATATATATATATATATATATATATATATATATATATATATATATATATATATATGCATATATTGTTAATCCCACATGGAAACTTTTCAATTCTTCTTTTTCTCTGTCTCTTGAAATTCCTATTTGCACCTTCGTAAGTATGACGAGAACAACTACTACTACTACGACTACCGACTCCTCCACCACCACCGCCAGCGCCGCCACCGATGCCGCCACCACCACCAACATTACCAACAACAACAATACTGATAATAATATTAGTAATAGTAATGACAGTAGTCAAAGTTAATAAAATTACTACTGCTGCTACTACCTATAATAATAATAACATCAACAACAATGACAATGACAATAGCAGCAGCAACCACCACCGCAGCAACAACAACAATTGTAATAATCCATTCTACTATAAGCACAAGAACAGAAATTTTGGTAGGTGGGAACCAGTCGATTCTATCGAGCCCAGTGAGTAACTGCTAATTGTTTAATCAAGCCCGAAAGGATAAAAGACAAAGTCGACCTCGGTAGAATTTCAACCCAGAACCTAAGGACAGGATAAATGATGCAAAGTATTTTGCCCGGCGTGCTAACGATTCTGCCAACTCGCCACATTAATAATAATGATAATAATAATAATAATGATGATGGTGATTTCAAATTTTGGCACAAGGCCAGCGATTTTGGATCAGGGTATCAGTAGATTACATCGACAGTAATACTCAACAGGTACTTATGTTATGGATCGCGTAAGAATAAAAGGCAAAATTGATCTCGGCGGAATTTCAACTCATTAACAATACTTTCCTAATTGACATCAAACGCCGCAAGTTTAATTAGGACAGTAGAAAATTAAGGGATCGCCGGATTTACCTAGCTCAGATACCAGGAAACCCCAAAATGGCTGAAGTTCAAAAGATAGTGCTCATGGGAAATGTCCATATCCTACATAAAATATTGTCTATGTGATCTCCAATTTTAAAACAAACACAATTTTCTTAAACATTCTCTAGAACAACACTATGTACAAATCCAAATATATGGTACCCTAGGCATAACACCTACATGAACTTCTAACTTGTTGTCTCTTGAGGTCTCTGTGTGAGACTTGGATCTAACTTGAACAAATGCAAAACCAAAGTCAAACATAAAATAATAATGATAATGATAATAATAATAATAATAATAATAATAATAATAATAATAATAATAATAATAATAATAATAATAATAATAATAATGATAATAATAATAATAATAATAATAATAATAATGCCACTGCTGCTGCTGTTACTACTGCTAATAATAATGATAATAAGAATGATAAGAGCATCACAGCAAACCACAGCACATACCCAAGGCACACAGAGCTGTGCTCGGTAGTGAAGTGAAAGCACATTATAAAAATAAAACTACTGAACAATAATAATAATAATGATTATTATTATTATTATTATTATTATTATTATTATTATTATTATTATTATTATTATTATTATTATTATTATTATTATCATCATTATTATTATTATTATTATTATTATTATTATTATTATTATTATTATTATTATTATTATTTTATGTTTGACTTTTGTTTTGCATTTGTACAAGTTGGATCCATGTCTCACCCAGAGACCTCAAGAGACAACAAGTTAGAAGTTCATGTAGGTGTTATGCCTAAGGTACCATATATTTGGAATTGTACATTTGGATTTGTACTAGAGAATGTTTAAGAAACCATAAGAAAATTTTGTTTGTTTTAAAATTTGAGATCACATACAAAGTATTTTACGTAGGATATAGGCAGTTCCCATGAGCACTATCTTTTGAACTTCAGCCATTTTGGAGTTTCCTGGTATCTGAGCTAGGTAGTAATCAGCGCGTTTCGCTGTCATTTCCAGGGCACCTATGACAATAGGTATTGTTTTAGTCTTCGGGTTCCACATTTTGCTAATTTCTATTTCGAGATCTTTATATTTGCTCAGTTTTTGGTAGGTCTTGACAGATACGTTTATATCGATTGGGACAGTCACATCAATGAGGAGGCATGATTTTTGTCTGAAGTCTTTCAGTATGATGTCTGGCCTATTTGCGTCTATCTTTCTGTCAGTTTGAATGGTGAAGTTCCAGAGGAGTGCAATGTGATCATTTTCAAGTACTGAGGGTGGTTTGTGTTCCCACCAGGTTTTATCATGGGGCAAGTCCAGGTTTTTGCATATTACCCAGTGAATATATGGTGCATCCCTATCATGCCTGTTGAGTATTATTATTATTATTATTATTATTATTATTATTATTATTATTATTATTATTATTATTATTATTACCATTATTATTATTATTATTATTATTATTATTGTTCAGTAGTTTTATTTTTATAACGTGCTTTCACTTCACTACCGAGCGCAGCTCTGTGCGCCTTGGGTATGTGCTGTGGTTTGCTGTGGTGCTTTTATGTTTACTGTATTGAAAGTGTTTTGCGTAGAATGTGTGCAGTACCCAGTAGTGCAATTTTCTGTATGTTACATATATTTGTAAGTCCTGGTATTTTTGTTATGTATTTGTCTGAGTATTTTTTAATTATACCTAAGGCACCTACTATGATAGGAATTGTTTCTGTTTTTAGACTCCACATTCGAGTTATCTCTATTTCCAGGTCTTTGTATTTTGAAAGTTTTTCCATTTCTTTTCGAGAAACGTTGTCATCTGCTGGTATTGATACATCAATTAGAAAGCATTTTTTTTCCTTCATGATCTTTGACAACTATATCTGGTCTATTTGCCTTAATTTCTCTATCTGTGTGTATTGGCATATCCCAGAGTATGGTTGCTTTCTCGTTTTCTGTGACCTTTTCTGGCGTGTGTTTATACCATCTTTTTTCTGTTGTTATTCCATAGTGTTGGCATAGCTTCCAGTGTATATAGGTCCCAGCTCTGTCGTGTCTGTGAATATATTCCTTCTTAGCTATTATTATTATTATTATTATTATTATTATTATTATTACCATTATTATTATTATTATTATTATTATTATTATTATTATTATTATTATTATTATTATTATTATTATTATTATTATTATTATTATTATTATTATTATTATCATTATTATTATTATTATTATTGTTCAGTAGTTTTATTTTTATAACGTGCTTTCACTTCACTACCGAGCGCAGCTCTGTGCGCCTTGGGTATGTGCTGTGGTTTGCTGTGGTGCTCTTATGTTTACTGTATTGAAAGTGTTTTGCGTAGAATGTGTGCAGTACCCAGTAGTGCAATTTTCTGTATGTTTTATATATTTGTAAGTCCTGGTGTTTTTGTTATGTATTTGTCTGAATATGTTTTTATTATACCTAAGGCACCTACTATGATAGGAATTGTTTCTGTTTTTAGACTCCACACTCGAGTTATCTCTATTTCCAGGTCTTTGTATTTTGAAAGTTTTTCCATTTCTTTTTGCGAAACGTTGTCATCTGCTGGTATTGATACATCAATTAGAAAGCATTTTTTTTCTTCATGATCTTTGACATCTATATCTGGTCTATTTGTCTTAATTTCTCTATCTGTGTGTATTGGCATATCCCAGAGTATGGTTGCTTTCTCGTTTTCTGTGACCTTTTCTGGCGTGTGTTTATACCATCTTTTTTCTGTTGTTATTCCATAGTGTTGGCATAGTTTCCAGTGTATATAGGTCCTAGTTCTGTCGTGTCTGTGAATATATTCCTTCTTAGCCAGGACTGGGCAGCCAGAGATAATATGATTTATTGTTTCTTGTCCATCTCCATATATTCTACAGTAACTTGTTATATTTCTTTTCATTATGTGTTTTTGGTAATTTCTCCTGGGGAGGCTCTGGTCTTGTGCAGCAATTAAAAATCCTTCAGTCTCTGCTTTGAGTCCTGAGCTTCTCAGCCATTGCTGGGATTTTTCTCTGTCTATTTCTTTCGCATTTAGTTTAGCCCAGTATTTACCATGTAAGGGCTTTTCTTGCCATCGTTTTATCATGGTCCGTTGCTGTTCTAGTTTTAGTTTGGATTTCATTTGTTTTATAGCTTTTGTTGTTTCTTCTTCTTCTTCTTCGTATTTGTTAGGTAGATTGATTTCTTGTTTGTATTTGTCAGCTTCCTTAAATACTGAAAGCAGTTTGTTGTTTTGCTCGTGTTTTGTGGCTATTTGTATTAGTTTCCCTTGCTTCTAGAGTAGGTATTTTTGCAGTCCTATGGTGGTTATTTTATAATAGTTTTCTAGCTGTATAAGACCCCTGCCACCTTCTGTGCGTTGTATATATAGCCTTTCTATGTCAGATTTTGGGTGGTGCATCCTATATCCTGTCATTATTTTTCTTGTTTTCTTGTCTATTTTACATAGTTCGTTTAGTGTCCAGTTAAGGATGTATTATTATTATTTTTATTATTATTATTATTATTATTATTATTATTATTATTATTATTACTATTAGTATTACTATTATTATTATTGTTATTATTATTATTATTATTATTACTATAAACTTGATATACCACGTTCTCTGACAGCCGATCAACATCTAGAAATATCACTTCATAGATATCCCCAAGACATTCATATTGGATTTAAGAAAATACAATCGCTATTGTAACTTCTAGGAAACGAATATCAAGGAAAAACACAAATATCATGCTGATGAAGAACCTAAGATGGGAGATTTACAGCTTGCATACGCATTCACGTGTACATGCAGACGCACACACATGAAGCACGCACGCACAGGCACACACACACATAAATAAATACATACATACATACATACATACATGCATACATACATACATACATGCATACATGCATACATACATACATACATACATACATACATACATACATAGAAAGTAATCAGTGAACTAGACAGCCTAAACACACGAATATACCTGAAAAGTTCAGGAAGACTTCTAATTCAGTTACTTTAATATTGAAAGTGGAGTTCAATGCTAAAATAAGAAAATGTTGAGGACGCAAAAGCGCTTATAATAAGTTACAACAATAGTGATCTTAATTAATGGTTAACCTAATTAGCAATACAAAGCACAACAAAAACAGTTATGATTGCACTTATCATACACTCACCCAGAACGGACACAGAATGATTATATTAACTAAAAATAGAAGTAGGTAGGGAAAGCTAATTATAATGAAAAATTCACTGTGGCAGTCTAAAACTGCCCAGTAAAGATAAGTATTAGAAGTGGATAATAGAAATAACACTCAGCAATTACAATAATAAAAAAAGTATACTTGAAATTAGCAGAAATCACGAAGACAAAAAAATAAAATACACCAATAATCAGAACGTTAAAATATGTAGAGAATGATTTCCATAGAAAACGAACAAAAATCAGTACGAGCTCAGAATATAGTGTGCATGGCACGATGACAACATCAGCAACAACAACGACCATTTTTCCAACATTCACCAACCTTTCAACAAACTTACTACAAGAAAATATTTCCCTCTTCACCCTCACTTTCCTTTTCAAGTGAAACTCGAACAAGTCTATGAAGGCTTGGCCAAAGAGGAAAGTGTGTGTCTTTAGCACTTCCAAACGTGTCTACCACTACCAATTTCGCTACATCTGCCAGACATATAAAAATTGCCTGCCTCTCCAGGCCAAAGGAGGGCGGTGGGGCAATTTTCACTATGGATCCAGCTGATAGCTGTATCCATTCCACACGCGACAGCAGGTGTCCAACAGAAACCCACAGGTCAGCAATGCTCTGGCACTGGACGTGTGCGTGCAGAACGGTTTCGTCGCTCTGTGCTCACCTCGGGAAGGCTCGGCTGACGACACATCTGGACCTGTAAAGTTTAACCCAAACAGGCAGCGCCCCTCGGTAGCATTACCAGGCCAGGCATTTCTGAAAATTATCTGTAGGCCCCGGATCGAAAGTTCTCCGGAACTAAACATTACGTTGATCCTCGTCGACGCCCAGAACTTCCCAGAGAACGTCGTTGCACTGTTCTTCCACTAAACCTCTATAAAAAGCTAGAGTTAAACTACGACCGTATTGCTCGACCGGCAGAGAACCGTGAGCGCTTGTCGATACTCGATGTGCCAAGCGCCCCGCCTCGGTCTACGCTTCAATCAAAGAGACAAGCCGTTGGAAGGCGAATCTAACAAACGGTGGCCACGCATGCTCACCGCTAAGATAATGGTGGAGATGCTGCAGCCTGAGCGCATGTCTGCTCTTCAGCATGCCCAGGCTCTCAATCAGCGGCTGTTGACAGCATATTGAGGGCCTGACCAGCGGAACCAGTCTTCTCCATAGAGTGCGGTAGCATAAGTGCACCAGCTTGTTCAGCCAACATACGGGGCGGGAGATGCCGGTCAAGCTATTTTAGATGACGGATGCGATTTACGCATTATCCTCAGCGCTTCAGATGGACCTTTCAGGGATAGCTTCTGCTCGGCCCAGTTTTGCGTGAAAATTTGCCACACTGTTCGTCACCGTGTCCCAGTTTTTCTCCTACTGTAGGTTTGGGCCGAAAGTGACCCCAAGCAATTTAACTGTACTATGTGTCCAGCACCCCTAAACGCTGTTAAACAGCATGGAATTGCCTCTGCAGGTGCCGAGTCGGAAGCCAACTGGTTTTCCACAATAATTTTGGCTTCTATTAGCGCTTCATACTCCTTTAGTGTGGCTCGACATTATAACGGTGACATCGTCGGCATGAGATTCTCCCACGTCATGGATTACAAGGGATGCCCCTTAATGCCCTTAGCCTCCACAGCAGTGGCGCATTTGTCAGTACATACAGACGGGAGGGAAGAAGGCACCTTTGAATGACCGAGTGTAAAATGCTGAACCGTTCTGACAAATGACCATACACACGAACTACGGAGCAGGTGACGCTCTACAAACCAGCCATCCGACCGCGACAAACTGGACCAAGATCGGCTGCCGCGAAAGCAGTCACACCAAGTATTAGTGGTCGACCCTATCGAAGACTTTAGACAGATTGAAATTGATCAGAGCCCCACCCATGTCAGCTTCGTTACCCACCCTCTCTATGATGTAGCGCATTAGGTGGAGGTTGTCATGGATAGTCCTGCTTAGTATAGCGCATATTTGCGTATCCTAATAGGCTTTTCCAGAACGAGCACCAGCCTCTTGACTAAAACCTTGACCAAAATTTACAACTCTGCACTGAGCAGGGTGATGGACCTGAAGTTCTCTGTCACATCCTCATTGTTTGAGCCCTTTCACAGCAGGGCCTTCACCCTCGACTGACAAAAGTGGGAATTCTCCCATTATTTTGCCTGATGTGTTAGATAGCTGCTAAAAGGCCTCCAAATATGTTTGGCATAGAGATATAAAACTCGTAGGGCTGACCATTCACACCCGGCGATCTGCCTCTAATGTAGCCCTTTATGGATCCCTGTATTTCCGCGGCTGTTATCAGCCTTTGGCAGCACTCCACCTCGCTCGTCGAGAGTCGTGGCAGGGCGTTCAGATAGACACCGACTTGCCCGGAACAGTGCCGCTGAAAGGCCGCACACTTCTGCATCGGTTCAAACATCACGCACCCGTTTTGATAAACCAAAGACCTAATGGTGGCTTTGTTGCGACTTTTTTCCTCTAACACTCGGGCTCATTGAGCGGCGTTTGTTCCCTCCCCGCTTAGAGTACCTGCCTTAGCTCTGACAACACAACCTTTCACTTTTGGTGACGAAGGATTGGTCAAGGACCAATCTCGCCGCCAACACGTCGGTTGCGATTTCTTTCCTAAGCTCCTGATCTAACTTCTAACTAAGTCTCCTATTCTATTTCTTTCTATTGCTAAAGTGCCCGCTTAACTAATTCACTGATCAGGTCACTCTAAGCTTGGCACACGGTAATGACGCGTTCAGCTTCCAGTAATAGGGGCACTGTCTCCGAAGCCTATCTAGGACGACCGTACAGATCACAAATTTGTGGTCTGTGAAGATGTGGACAGCCTATACTACTCTTATCCGCTGGCCTACAGAATACTCAATTGAAATATTATCTAGATTATCCGATGCGATTTTTCGAACATTGGCACATTCGGGTAATCTAATCCGTAGGTGTCAGACAGTTGCAAACGTCTGAGCAGGTTTGTGAGGCTTTTGCACCCCACCTCTTCTATCAGATTGCGCCATGCAATTCAAACGCTTATCTAAGAGAGCGTTCCAAACCCCTGCTAATACTAAAGTTTGAGACGTTCTTAGAAAAACAACCTCCAGACACTTCAAGTAATCCGCCCGCCCTGCCTCTGTCGAAGAATAGGCAGTCACCAGTCTGAAGGCACCGCCGTCATTGCTACTCATATTAGGACCTCCAGAATACCTTCTGGATCCAGAAAGATTACCTTTATTTTCAAATCCAGAGCTTTCAGGAAAAACACTCCATTTTCACCACCGCCGACACGGAGACAAGTAAATTTCGTATCCACCGAAGAGGGAGCATGAATGTTTATGATTCGAAAAGTCTGACTTCACTGATGCTGCTACTTCTACATGAAAGGACCTTTGCTCATTTAAAAGTTGACCTTGTTTCCAAACCGACTCGAGGTTCAGGGCATTTAGACAACAGATTTTGAACACGACCATGTTGAAACAAGAAAAATATGTGTATGTGTGTGTGTTATTTCTTTGCTACCCACAAGGGGCTACACACAGAGGGGACAAACAAGGACAGACAAACGGATTAAGTCGATTATATCGATACCAGTGCGTAACTGGTACTTATTTAATCGACCCCAAAAGGATGAAAGGCAATGTTTACCTCGGTGGAATTTGAACTCAGAACGTAGCGGCAGACGAAATACCGCTAAGCATTTCGCCCGGCATACTAAAGTTTCTACCAGCTCCCCGTCTTGTGTGTATGTGTGTGTGTGTGTATGTGTGTGTGTATGTGTGTGTGTATGCATGTGTGTGGATATGTGTATATATATGCATGTTTACATGCATTTGTTACTCTTTACATCAACTGTATCCATGAAGGGTAACATTTTGAAGTATTATCAAAAACATTCGTAGAATTACAAATATAGATGCATTATAAAGCGGACAGATACTTAATTCATAATTGTTAAGACACGCTAGGGATACATAGTCGTGTATGTTTGCATGCGCATGCAATAATAGTTATAAAAACCTATCTGTTATAATTTATAGAATATAGTTTGTTGATGCACATCATAATAAATAAGTCATTTAATGAAATGCGATATGAATAGTTTGCTTTACAGTTCAATGGCTGTATGCAGTGTTCTCTTTAATCAAACATCTGGTAACTGTTAAGCTGTCATTAAATTATGAATTCATTAAGTGCCAATGGACCAGGCACACAAAAGAAGATAAAACATATTCATAAATCCTTAAAATTGTTCAACTTAATTTGTTGAGAAAAAATCTAGTTCGAATTTTCATGCATATTAAAATCTTCCATGATGAATAGATTTGAAGAAATAACAAACAATGCATTTTATGCACGTTAACGATTTACAGACATTGATGTAAGAAAGGAATGTTACTTTTTGCAAAATATATGTGATACAGTAAACCACCGGAGATTTAAGTCTAAATGCGTATTATGAAACACCTGGATACTGTATATCGATGATAATGCAAGCATGTTCTATATAACCTATTGTTGCATTAATCTTCACTAAGATTATATTTATCAATAAATCTTTTCTGTTTTGCAAGTGAAATCTTATGCGTATTATACACTTTGCATTAAGCAATAATCTCCACCCTGTGATATAACATATGTTACAATGTATAATTCAGTTTCCAAGTTATATGGCTTACATGTCACACAGCATAGAAACTGAGAAATAAGAGACATGATATATTAATTTTATCAATGCATTTCATGAGGTGGGAATAGATATGTGAAGATTGATGGTTGAGAATTAAAGCTTGTGACTGTGCCTATTTGGCATATTGTTTTAATTCCAATAAACGCATATTATGCACAACATAACACACACAAATAGAACCACGGAGAGTATGAATTAGCCCTTAATGGAATCGCTCCAAAACAGCAATATAATAATTTTTTTTTATATATTTGATATGAATTATTCCATAGAAAGATTATACTAGGCTGTGCAGATAAAACATTTATCATTCACGCACACACATATATATGTATGTATATAGATAAATACAGATATACATATGTATATACGCATGTGTATATACATACGCACACTCTCACGCACACACACACACACACATATACACACACGTATGTATAATGATTAAAGTAGCTAAGCACAATTTAAAACCAAAAAAAAGGAAACATTCATCGTCACTAAAAATGACTAAAGGTGCAGGGCGCATTTACATATATGCACAGACGATTAGTTAGTGATGCTAGAGCTATGACATCTTTTGTACATTAAGTTCGACATTATACGTGCATTGTTTCTTACTACGTAAACTTACATCTAATGTATAAAAACGACATCAAAAGAATTTATTAGCGACTTCTCTTGAAAATGAACAATATTTGTCATCAAGGAGTTATCAAGGTTCCGCAGACCTAGTTTAGCCCCCAACGACATTCCTGCTGACGTTGTTGCAAGTATTGTCGCTGCAGAAGATGACGGTGCAGCTTTATGACCATGTGGGTAGAGGGTAGGAGAGAGAAGGGGTATCCACCTTCCTATTCACCATTTATTTATTTAATTATTTTTCCCTTTTACGAATGTGCACGGGACGATCCGCAACACCGAAAAGTAATGGAACTACATTTCATCAAAAAATTCTCTCCAAGGTTGAATGTTTGAAAGAAAAGCAAAGACAGTACTTTGGTAAGTGTTATACTGATGTTCTCTAACGCAAAATCTTGGAATTGAAAGAGGCGTGATCGAAGTTACATAGAATAAATATGGACATACCCCCCCCCCCACACACACACACTCATACACACACACACACATGGAAACAGGCACACACACATGCACGCGGACGCACATACACATGCACTTCATCAAGGAATCCTCCCTAAAATTGAACTACACTATATCATGCAGAACTACACCTTATCAAAATATTCCCTTCAAAATTTAATGTATGGAAGGGATATATTCGAAATATAACACAGAGGAGAAAAAGAAAGACAGGAAAAAAAAGGATGGAAAAAGGAAAGAAGAAAAGAAAGAAAAAGATATAGAAACAAAGCAAAAATGCTTTCTGTGATGATCAAACCACACCTGTTTTTGTTTCTATCTTTTATTTATATTTATTTATATATAAATTTTTTGAAGTGGTCACCATCCTTAAACGCATTCCAATACAAAGGTAAAAGGAAAGAATAATTAAATAAATGGTGAATATGAAGGTGGATACCCCCCTCTCACTCTTACCCTCTACCCATCTCTCTATCTGTCTGACTATCTGTCTATCTATCTATCTATCTATCTATCTATCTATCTATCTATCTATCTATCTATCTGCCTATCTACCAACCTATATTTCTATCTATCCATCTCCATTGTCTTGGAACCTAACCCCAAAAAGCTAAAACAATGTTCTCTTCAACACCCACCCAAACAAAAAACATGTCTTATATAAATGAATAAGCTGTACATTCACAAAATTGTATTTGACAATTTCTAGAGAGGAACAAAAACGCTAATACTAATGAAGAGATAAAAGAATTTTTGTTCCAAAATTCTGACGACTTTCTCTCTCTGTATCTCTGTCTCTCTCTATATATATATATGGATGTATGTATGTATACACATACATATATATACCTTCTATTTCTTTTTTTTCCGGCAACACAACGGACGGCATTTTTATTATCACATGTAATACGTTATTTTATTTTGCATTTTTCTCATAAATGCCGAAGAGTCACCGGTACTTCAAATTGCCGATTAAAAATGTAATGTATTTCTATCAATTAAAAATATAAGACCAGCTTCCTGAGTAATCTGAAGATTACTTTTTCTTCACTAAATTACAACTGTGTACGCGCGCGTACGCATACGCACACATGTACACACTCACATACACACACACTCACATAGACACTGATACGTGTGTATAAGTGTGTATGTGTGGGTGTAAATTCATACATATACACAATGGAAATGAGAGAGCTAGAGAAAAGACAGACATGCGTAGATCAGATGGTACGAGGTCTGATCAATAAGATCCGGACTGCTGCCATAGTAACGAAGCTAAAGTATGCAGAGGGAAGCCGGTTGGCGAAAACTGACCTTGCTGGGAGGCAAATTTGTCGAATCACCATCCGTGAGTTATCAGAGGATGTGCAGATTAATTACGGTTCAGTTCAGTCCATTATCATTAAAGATTGTGCTATGAGACGCGTGGCTGCTAAGTTTGTGCCCAAAATGATTTCAGCTGACCATGAAGACACTCAGGTTTCAGTTGCTCAAGATTTCCTTGATTGTGTCGAGAACTAAGACAACTTTCTGGAAACATATTGTAGAGCTCTGAGCAGGTATCGCCAAAATTTTGATAACATTTTATGCAGATTCTCTGCTCAACTTCCTCTGTCATGGTCAATGCGACGATCACAAACTACACACCTTCATTCTAAGCGATGTTGTAAACAGTGGAAGTGAGCTAGAACGTCAAAACTTAGTGCGCATGCACACCAAAGTTTAAGGTCAATCTATACCAAGCAGTTGATTCTGCATGCTTTAGCGTCGTTACTATGGCAACAATTCGGATACTTATTGATCAGACTACGTATATTTGAATATAATTTGATATGGTTTCAGGAAATGTTTCAACGATATTTATATATAGCTTAATAGTGCATTTGGCAAGTGCCTACAGAGGAAAACATTCAAATTCCATGTTGACCCTTTAGCATTTAAACGGGCCAAATCAGGTCCAAATAGTCTACCTGCTTTTTTGCTCAAATTGTTTATTATGCTTACCTCACAATGTCATCTTAAAAAGAAGCAGCCACATCATCGAAATCTGAAAGCTAACCCTAACCCTTACCATAATTCATTGAAAATAATGCTTATAAATGAGCAGTGCATTTGACATAATAATCGGAATTCTAAAGGGTGAAACTTACAGTATATTCTATCAGCAATATACATATAAGAGTGGGAGCAAAATAATCGTTGACGAGAGCATGTGCTTCGGATCAACAAATGAAAATCATTCAGAAATTTACTTTGCAAATAATATCCAGAGTGTAGACCGTCGATGCAGCAGCTTCTCATACGATTCTTATTAGATAATACACACACACACACACACACACACACACACACACACACACACACACAGACAGACACACACACACACACACACACATACAGACACACACACACACACACACACACACATATATATATATATATATATATATATATATATATATATATATATATATATATGTATGTATATATCGATATCTATATACTTTTGTGTCTGGGGAGATTCATTTTCTTATTGTGCCTTAAAACACATTCACATATACACATATATATTGATATATGTTATATATATGCGAGTGTGTGCATAAATCTCGCATGTATGTATGAATATATACATATATATAGAGAGAGAGAGAGAAAGAGAGATGTATATATATATGTATACGTACATACATATCTTTGCGAAAGCCTGCTGAAGGGTTCATAAGTTGACCAAGTTATTCTTGTGGAATATAATCAAATGAGGTTTATTTTTCAACATACACTGCCACTTACAGTTTACACACTTCTTCCATCGGTGTGGCAGTGCTTGGATCCCATAGATGAAGAAGCTTTTATCCTGTTGATCAAACTGTTCAAAACCAGCTGCCCACTTTTGCATTGTTCTCGATTTTCAATTCTGTACATCACACCTAACACTCTACACGTACACACACATACCACACGCACACGCACACATACATACAGACACACACACACACATATATATATATATAGAGAGAGAGAGAGAGAGAGTAGGGAGAGAAGGAACCACGAAAAGTTAACGCATATATGATATTGTATTCTTTTTTCCTATGTATCTTTATGAGGATCGCAAGAGAGGTTTTTACACACAACGCTTTCTTACAATTCTAGGATCAGCTTTCCAATTATTCATATAGATTAATAGCAATGTCTCATTTAATTTATCTTCCATACATTCATAACTAAAACAATATACTTGACATATTATCTCACATTACATTTTCGTGAAATAAATATGAAGTATATTATTATATTTTAAATTTCAGTTTCAATGACGTATTCTCCAAAACATTATATGTGCATGAATAGATAAATATTTCTATGCTGTTCATGAAGTAAGTAAATAATTCATTATTTGATACATTCTATCTGTCATTTGCCTCAGAGTTTCACATGCAGAAATGCGTGCATTAGTAGCTTGATTTTCAGCATGTATATATGCATGCATGTATAGACATATAGATTTATATTGATATTAAGAAATTTATATTTTATATATTCAAAATTAAGTGCACATATGGGTTACATCAATGAAACATTTTCAAATAGCAAAAGGAGCAAGCTTTAACCTTTCCAGTGTTGTGCTATCGGGATATAAAAATATCATAATAATCAGATAGCTAAAAAAAAAAAAAAAGAATCTTTCGAGAAATAAAATGCTTTAGACTCAAGAAAAAAATTGAATGAAAATCAATATGAATATCATTTTATACTAACAAGCAGCTAAGTTATCGGCTCAAAACTAAAACGTCTTTCAGCACAATTTTCTATTATTTTTGAACAAAAAATATGTTTTAACAATTCATTACTCTATCAAGATTGCTATGATTACGATTTGATAGAGTCTACTAGCTTCAGGAAGATGTTTTACTGTATATTGCCGTAAACAATTTTTCGAAAAGTTTGCAAACACATAATGTAGTTCTAGAAAAAAGAGAAAGAAGTGGATACAAAAGGAGCGAGAAACACGAAAATGCCATTAAGTTGAAGTACAACGAGACAAGCGTTGGGATGGAAGTAAAGAGGAGACAAAAAATATTAGAATTTAGTGAAGATCGTATCTTGGTGATCATTTTGATTATAACAATTTATTTCGTTGGAATGTTCAATTAAAAGCTATATATTATATAGATTATCAATACATTCATCTATATATGTGTGTGTATATAGAGAGACACCAGCATATTTCACATACAGCTAGATATTTATATATATATATAGATATGGATATGTACACACACACACACACAACAGACTGAAACACACACACACACACACACACACACATATATATATATATATATATTACCAATGTCACATCCTCACTGTATGTGTGTTGCCAAAGACTTTTAGTTGTGCTATTTTGTCTAAAAGAGATCCTTTTAAAACGTGGTGTTATTAACACTGTATAATTCAAAACTAGCTAGAAAGAAACCACTCGTGAAATGAACTGGAGTGACCTGCGGTCATTTCGTAATATTTTGTACACCAATGTGCCATACCTTCGTCTCAATTTCAAAACGTATTGGAATTGCCAGCGAAAAGTATATAGAGTTTTGACGAGCATATTTGCACAAGTGAAGCAAAATTCAAATTTTGTCTAGGAAGCAAGACCACAAGATAGCCATTATACATAACACTTATTTCATATATGCGTGACTGCGTTATTTCGGCTAAGGGTGGTGCTTTTAAAGACGTGTAGAGCAAAAGCGAAACGAAACCGCCCCTTAAGTGGTCGAGAATGGCATTATCGATATATTTTGTGCGAATAAATGCAATACACCTATAGAGACCGATAGAATAAGTACTAGGCTTTAAAAAATACGTTTCTGGGTCGAAATGTTCGACTAAATCCCCAGCATGGCCGCAATTATTGTTTTATGATTTTTACTTTGTATTTAATACTTCCTTATAGTGTATTTACTTATTAATTTTCTCTATATGTGACTGTGGATTTTAATGGATGAGTTCATGAACTTTGGTTCTTTTCTCTAAATTAAATATTTATTTATTATATACTGTGAAACTTAATTTAATTTTAAGTTTTAATAAATTGAATTTAATTGAGTTGTTTCCTGTAAATTTGAATTTTTATCCCTAATATATGTATATATATATATATATATATATATATATATATATATATACATATGAAAAATATTTCAATACAAATGTGTTAATTTCTAGCAAAATAAAGCCCTATAAGGGTATATATATATATATATATATATATATATATATATATATATATATATACAAATTCAGAAGAGTGGTACAAGAAGGCACCAATATTTACTGGAAAATAGCAATCGATACAATTACGACGCTATTGTATAGCGTCACTGCGTGTATACTGGCAAAAATGTGTGTGTGCAACAAACATGAAAAAATTGTCTTGCCTCTAGGAAGAACATTCGATAAATGGACAACCCAGAATTGGATACTGCAGGACCGGTTTCCCACTCTTCAAATACGTTTCACAACGTAAATTTGATCAGTCTTCATCAGCTGCATTTACCTAGACAATATTTCAAATGTTGCCACATTAATGCTATTTTCCAGTAAATATTGGTGCCTTGTTGTGCCACTCTTCTGAATTTATATATATATATATATATATATATATATATATATATATATATATATATATATATATATATATATATATTTTTATATATATATATATATATATATATATATATATATATGTGTGTGTGTGTGTGTGTGTGTGTGTGTGTGTATATATATATATGTACTTCGTTTTGGGATTTGGTTTGCAAGATTATTTAAGTGAGTACGTGTGTTGAATCCTATTTTGCTGTGTCTGGAGAAAGTCATTCTCTTTTAGTGCCTTAATATTTAACACACTCACCGGCAAAGTTTCCACTCATTTACTTATTTGTTCTTCGTAAAATTTTCGTTGCGTCTTCAAACTTTTTCAATAGTCGTTCACTCTGTCCGTTATCCGAACTGCATTCATTTTTTTTGTTCGTGCTCATGTATATATATATATATATATATATATATATATATATATATATATATATATATATATGCGTATACACACACAGAGACACACACACACATATACATACATACTTACATACGTACATATATATATATATATATATATATATATATATATATATATATATATATAGATAGATATATATATACATACGTATACACAAACCGGTATACACACACATTTACACATACAGGTGTACAAATACAGATAGACAAATAGAAATGCGCATATGCAGATATGCATCGATATAAAACATAGCTTAGGCGCTAATACACACAGAGTTCACTACAGTTTGGGAACTTGGACACAGCTTTCTCTTGGACTCTGTATCAAGACATATACAAATATCTATACCAGAGAATAATCACCAAGCGCCTGACCAAAAGTGACACTTTACAATTATACGTTAATATAATTATCAGTTTCCTGATTCCTTTATATGTACGTATGTAAGTATGTATGTATGTATATATATATGTGCGTGTGTATGTATACGCATATATATATATATATATATATATATATATATATATATATATATATATATATATATATATATGTATATATATATATATATATATATATATATATCCATACACATATACATATATAAAATGCACACACACACACATATATATGTATGTGTGTGCATGTATGCTCTCATTTATATGTGTGAAAGTCGGACCATATCTTTGTTATTCATTTATTTATTTACATATTGAATGACATAACACGAAAACTATTTCAAGTATATGAAATTTATAAACTCTATAAAGCATAAGTAAGCCTATAAATTTCCACCCGAAGTCATTATCGTCATTATTATCATATTCATCCTAAGCTGGTGGTTGTTTAACCAGGTTATTATTTTTTTTTTTTTGGATTATTCATAAAAAAATCATTATTTATAATGTTAATAACACAGATGGTAAAAATTAATTATGGACAACAAGGTTAATATTTATGAAAGCAGTTTGATATAAGAAAAAAATAAAATTAAAGTTAAGCAGATACATTGTAGAGAACGTTCTCCAAATTCAGGTATTAGAATATGAGATATTAATATGCAAATTAATATATATATATATAGAAGACAGTTTCAAAACACTTTGTATCACAATAATACATACACACAGTAATATATATGTGTAACATATAGTAAAGCAAGAGACAAATTCATATATGCTGAAGTACAAAAAGGAAATGCCATCAGGTGTTATACGTTTTAGGCCTAAATATGTGTACAGGGACTCCTCGAAATGATATATTTAATCTAATACTTCTGTTTAGGTACCATCACGTTGACACTCTCATATTGAAAACATACAAAATGAACTCAGAACGTGTCTGCACATCAGAAATCCTATCGCATATCTTCATTAGTATGAGTAGACTGATTCTACCTACAATCCCATCTCAAACTCATAATTTTAAGCTTAAAACTTTCAGCTTTCATTTCATTAAGGAAAACGTGTCGAAGACATGATATACATCAGGCCAGTACGGAATGGTGAAATGAAACGTTTCAACGTAACTGCTGTAAGTGTACGAGTTCAGCTTTATGGGGGAAATTTTTATTCCAAGCAAGTGTCTAGTATATCCGGTGACAACTGTCTTCATATATTGATTCAAGTATTTATTTTACATTTCCTCGTTCTTATACCAGGCGACCCCTTGTGATGTACATGGAACACCGAAACCAGTGACCGAACTCTAGAATGCGGTCACCAGTTTGGTAAAGTTTATCAGGTTCATCTTCGATGATTTGTGGAGTATTATGCAAAATATATTCTTTTAATTATATTAACTGTCATTAGACATATCGAATACATGGTAATATAGCATTGCATGGTCTTGCTTAGAGTGTAAATTTCAGTAGAGAGCCAGTAGCTTTAGAATGATTTTCTAGTTTCAGCAACATTTGAAGATTTTATTCCTATTGAACAAGTATACTGAACTATTATAGTAGAATAAACATTACAATGACTATTACATGTCTGAGGAAAACTACATACAAAGTGTAAAAGAATAAAAATATGTATAGTGATATCATATTTATTGAGATTATATTCTTACGCTTCCAGACATTACAATATTCTTCCTTCTATGACAGCTACAATGCACCTTTCCATATTTATTAAGTGAGAAATCCGTAACTGTTAGGTGAAAATTAACATTATGATGAATGTGTTTTATGTCCTGGTGAATTAAAACTGATCGAATGTTAGTTCATGAGCACAACTAGCAGTTTGTAAATTATTACCTATTTTGACAGTTAATGTGTCTGAGATGGTTAAATATTTTAAATATTGAAAGGAAACTAAAGCATCATAGGTGGCGAATGAAATTTTGCAGAATTCGATGGTTGAAAGATGACAAAATATGTCTGTAATACTAGGTTTTTGCATAACAGATTTTTCATTTTATAGCAAAAAAGTATTGGCCAAATTTAAATGCAAAATTTGGATGTCCGAATGATTCGAAAATAACGAGAAAGTATGATAATCTCAGCAGACAGGTTGATGAGGGAAGTGCTAAGAAGCGCAACTGTAGATCAGGTCAACAGCCGTTTATTTTAAAAAAAGGAATAGTGGATGAATCACAGGGCTAGAACCTTACTGCTTTCTCCAAAGAAAGGAATTTGGATTTCCGAATGGTTCGAAAATGGCGATCAGACTACGATAACCTCAGTCAACAAGTGGACGAGCGAAATGCAAAAAAGCGCTAGTGTGGATCAGGTCGACAGCCGCTATTTTCTGAGTTGGAAGACGTAATTTATGAATGGGTTGCTGAAAGGAGAGCAAGAGTCTTGATTGTTCGCAGGGCTGATATTCAAATATTTGCCCTTAAAAATGCACTACAATTTGGTATATTTCCAGAAGACTTCAAAGCATCAAAACACTGGTTGGATGGTTTCCTTCAGCGACAATTATGGATAATTACAGATCAATAAATTTTCATGTGTTCGGAGTACTAAGTTATTTTTCTGAATGATCAAATACTAGTAATTTGCATGTAAATTAACGTTATAGAATAATGGTGTACATTTTGTCTCCGTGATAACACTGTTATTGAAATTCGGTTAATATTTGTAGTAAATTTATTTTTTAGTCAAACAACAATATGGTCATCTGAACTATAAATTATCTGAATTGGAAAACTAATATTTACTTTTGAAAATTTCAATTGCAACAGCGTATTTACACTACTAATTCAGTTTAGCAAAAATATAAGAATGACACACATATTGCCAGGCAATAGTATTATGAGAAAGAATGGGGTTTATCACAGCAATCTTTTAAGGTGTTGATGTCTCTGATTCTGTCTCAGTTAAAGTTACATCCGAAGACATTTCTTGTCACTGTCTTCAAAATTAGAATAAAAATTGTGACTGTCCTCACGCTCTGAGTTTAAATTCCACCGAAGTCGATTTTGTCTTCTAAAATTCCGGTGTCGATGAAATAAATACCAGTTGAATGTTGTGGTTACTCCCTCCATCGAAATTGTTCGTCTTACTGATATTAGAATGATATAGAATTTTAATCAATATTAGAATGATAAACGTTACCCCAATCTGCGTGGCTTGTTATTACTTCACTGAGAGGCTTCACACCTCCCAGAATATTAATGTATCGAGAACGTTTTTATGTATTTCTTCAATGATATCAAGCAATGCATTCCGGAATACAATTGCGTAAGTATATCGCGGCTAAAACTTGTGAGAAAATTCGTCTTATTTCTAACTTAGCATTTCTTTGAAGAGCAGGGTAAGTTCAAGCAATGGAAGCAATGAAACGTGAGAATAGAATAAATCTCAAAACAGTTCAACATACCGCTCCGTTTGTGAATGGAATATTAAGAGCAATAAAAGGGACCTTAATGTATGAGAAGCTTAGAAATAGAAATAGAATGACACAAATTGAAAATGTATGCATAATCTTTTGATTTCAGACAGCGTGATATATATTGTGAAATTTCCCCAACACCTTCATTTTAATACTTCGTATCACTTGACACTGCGGCAAGAATCATAGCAGGTACATAAGAATTTAGTAGCCCACTACTATTTTGAAACGAAAATATATTCTTCACTCTGAGATCTTTCTTATAATCCGTTCGATTACAGTAATGGGGAAACTCAGTGAACTCATTTATATTTGTCTAGTAAATTTTCAAAAATGTATATGTTTGTCCCAACAAGAGCACTTTATCCCTCTTGCAAGCCAAAAATATTATTTGCTAAATATTATTCAGAGTAGTTTGGTGAGTTTCATTAAATTCGATTACACAATGTACGTGAAGTTTCCAATAACTATAACATTATTATTTCAGAAGTAGAAATATATTACCACTCAATGAATAGAAAATTTGTGGAAACGTGTTAGCTGCAAAATATTTATATTAAAGGTGGATTTATCTTCCACTGTCATCATATATTGCAATTTCAGAGGAATCTCATAAGTATACTAGTTTGGTGAGACACAAAGGTGGAGTACAGTGTCATTATTCCAGTAACAATAAGCGGAATGCCACTTACATTAGAGCCTACTATTTAAAAATAAAATGGGTATTTAGGAAGAGATATATTAGTTATATAAAGTGATGTTGATTGAAAGGTTTTGGGCTATATCATTTCCATTATTATTTCCATAAAATGGGACCTGATGGTTAGCTGTACAGCCAAAAATTTTCAAAAGTAGTAAATATTGTTGAATTGTCAAATATTATTCAAAACAAATTTATTCCAATAAAACATTTGCGTATACGACACAGCATTTCAGTTTTACTGAAAAATCGTCTCACAGACATCCCCATTACTGAAGGTGTATCATTTTATGAAGGAGCAATAACATATTTCCCTGAAACAACACAAAATTAATCATATGACATCTCATCATACAATGTCCTTTCTAACACAGTCTCTGCCACTTGATACGGTAATGCTTTGCATAGGCGTCAAATTCTCTGTAGAAAGTTAATTTCAAAAATATCTGCATATTCCCAGCATAGAATAACCTTGGTCATTTTCACGACGATGTGTTACTGATCTTATTTGTTCTCTGATGGTCGGAAGCTACAGACATGAAAATACACATGCATGTAGATTTCCAGAAGGCAAAGTTTAGATAATAAACTTAATGTGATGGCGGAAATCAAAATATTCAAAAAGTCTTTTTATACATTTTCATCAAAATGTCTTGAATTGTCGATCGCGTTTTCATTAGAGCGCGTCTGAACTCCATTGCAGTATAGTGTACGTACTTTTGTAACTGTATTTCATATAATTTTGAGTTCCTCGTATTGTATTATTTGGTTGTTTTCATTAATTATGGCAATATATTGTCATGATTATATTATTATGATATATTATTAGCTAATAATCAACAATAAATTCTCTCGGTGAACAATAACGGAAGAATTCAATTGTATTTCCAAATCTAGACTCTTGTTTTTATCGAACAAAAATCTATGGACATTTGTTATTCAAACAGTCGTCGCAAATACATAAGGAAATTAACGACTAGTGTCATATTTGTTAATGGAAAATATCTAGGAATGTAGCTGAGTCAATTAATGACAATATATCCAAAACTAAAATCGCTTGGTTCCTGGCATACTAAAAAGTGTCGGTATTTTCCTGAATTCAAGTGTCATTATATACTTAGGCTCTACACAATTTTACATACATAGTATAAAGCATCTGTCTTATTTCTAAACACAAAATTGTTGATGATAATTTTCTTGTTTTATTAAGGTGTATCAAGTTAACAATCATATTTTATGACACTATTTATCACACAGTATTCATTTACATGAAATGTCATTTGGCTAGGAAAGAAATGAGAGTTTCGTAGTACTTAACAATTTAATTATTATCAAAGACTCTAAATATATACTAAGAATCGAAACACGTGAATATCATACTGGTGGGAAGGAGAATCAACAAAAAATGGACGAAAACTTGTTATACTATACATACGCCATCAACGGTTAAATCTTAACGTAAAATCTTGTTAAATGTCAAGACAGTCTATGCTTATCAACTACAAGTATAAAAAATAATGATTATATATTAACAGAGGAAGTAAAAAAAAATCAATCATTACAAGGCTACAATATTACTTTAATATATTTCAGACAATTTCAACTGGAATGCGAACACCTGCTGCTATTTGTGTGTTAATATTAGACCTGTTTCAGTCAAAGGATTGCAGGCATATATTTAAAAGCGATTAACCAATTTTATCTGTACCACTCCTATAATTTTTGTATACATGAATGCGCTCATACATAGAGACATACACAATATCCAGCTAATGCACTTCGCTTGCAATGAATTTGTCGCTTGCACTAAGACCTGTTTAATATTTCATTTAAGTGTGAAAAGAATAAATCATTTTACTAGGCTCTACATACAAACATTTGTCAGGAAACTATAACGAGGACATTTTGGCTATCACGCTCAAGTACAATACAAATAACTGAAATGATTCTTCATGAAATAAATGTTATGTATGTGCTACATTTTCCCGATATAAGAAAATTGTTTGTTGCTGGCTGTTACTTAATTTTAAGATGCAAAATATGACAATATGACATGGAATGTAGATATGAATTATATTCAACTGAAGGGTACCCATATTCAATGAAATGCACATTTGTATGTTATATTTATGTATTTTTCATATGACCTGGAAATTATGAAATGTGAAGTTATTCCGGAAAGAATTTAAGATTGCTCGTATTGAATTTAAAAGCAATTAGTATTTGAATGAGAACTTATTTACATACATGGATAATTTCTAGAAGAGAAATTTCAGTTATTAGAACCGTTTTGTGTTTGACAGTCATAATCTATGATAAAATTATTTGCATTTGTTTGGAAATTTTTAGAGGGTAAATGTACGTGAATGTGAGAAAAATATATTGCATTGTTCTATATTTAAGAAATGAGGAATTATGTACATCATTTACGTTCGACGGATATTTGTCCTCATGTTGTTTGTTGTTAACACAACGTTTCGGCTGATATACCCGCCAGCATTCTTCAGGTGTCCTCAGGTGTCTTGGGGAAATTTCGAACCTGGGTTTTCATTCCTAAGGTATTTTTCCATGTTATTGTTATTAAGGTCACTGCTTGGAATCGAACTTGGAATCTTGGGGTTAGTAGCCCGTGCACTTAACCATTACGCCATATTCCCGTGGGCAATTATGGAGTGAATATTAGGGATTATAAATATAATATATTTCTATCTTTCCTTAATACCGGTTATATATGCTGTTTGTATCTGCACTCGGTCTGCTTAGGAGGTTGTTGTGTCTTAGCATATGTGCTGCTTGTTTTAGTTTTCGTATTTTCCAGTGGTGTTCTCTGTCTATTATTCAAGTGTAATACACTTCGCAAATATCTTCTTCGAGTAAAACCACCAATAGAAGAGAATATGACCAAAAACTGCGTGTACTCCATACCATGAAGCTGTGGTAGGTTATACAAAGGCAAAACATTCTGCCTCCTCAAAATAAGGGTAGACGAACATCGCAAATATGTGGCACGCGGAGAAATTGATAAATCGAGTATAGCTGATTATGTATGGAAAAATGGAGACCACCTCTCCCTGTGGGATGAAGTTAAATTTTAACTTAGACAGAGAACACCAGTGGAAAATACGAAAACTTAATGAAGCAGCACATATGCTAAGATGCAACAACCTCCTAAGCAGACCGAGTGCACATATGAGCAGCATATGGGAACCGGTATTAAGGAAGGATAGAAAAATATTAGATTTATAAGCCCTAGAATTCACTCCATAATTGCCCACGGGCATATGGCGTAGTGGTTAAGAGAGCAGGCTACTAACCCCAGGTTCTAAGTTCGATCCCAAGAACTGACCTGAATAATAATAATAATAATAACAACATCAATAAATACCTTAGGAATGAGAACACAAGTTCGAAGGGTATACCAGCCGAAACGTTATGTTAACAACAAGAACAATGCGGACAAATATCCGCCGAATGTAAATAATGAATATATTGCGATGTGTTGAAATAACTTACATTATAGATTTATGGGAAGCATGTCATACAATTCATTGTTTGTCACCCATTAGATTGTTGACTTCATTTACTGAATTTTTCCGTCTTCGGCAGTGTTCGAATATTCCTATTTCATTATTGTAAATGGAATAGGTACATATGTAGAGGATTTGTCTTATATTTCATATTCTGAGTGTGGTATATTTAGATTCCTCAATACTAAATGAAATAATAGATATTAAAATAGTGTTCTCAAGATTCTCTGAACATAAATTGCATTCTAGTAATATATTATATAATCATCAATAGGGTAAGAAATTTCAAATTCATAGAAATAACGAATTTGTCATTAGTTTTATAAATTGTTATATTTAATGAAATATCCGGCTATTATATCTGGAAAAGTAAGTGTCAGTTTTGAATTGTAGGCAAATGTAATATATTTCGGTGTTGAACCAATTCTAGTGTTTATGAAATAGTTTCTTCCTACATCATGAGCTATCTTCATGGCATATCTCGCACTTTCTTTCTTTAGTATGACTTCATTTTTCAGGACGATCTTGAAGAGAATCCATCCGTTTAAGAATGACGTGGATTATCTATCTATCTATCTATCTATCTATCTATCTATCTATCTATCTATCTATCTATCTATCTATCTATCTATCTATCTTTCTATCTCTCTATATATATGTATGTATATGTGTGTGGGTGTATGTGTGTGTGCGTGTGTATAAAATCCGTTGTATCTCTGTTTCCAATGCATTCTCACACAGCCCAAACATATCAAATAACATTTCCCATGACAATACTATGAGACCCCAGGTGTGTCAACATGCAGACGTTGGGATTAAAACAATGCAACATTGGCACGGGTGCCGTTTTATGTCTCAAAACTCGAAGAATAAAAATGAAAAGTTCCACGAAGTAACAGTTAGAAATAGTTTCACGCTTATACAAAGTTTACTCGGCCCCATAGAAAACATTAATCATCAGTTTAGTATTTCATCAGTTTAGTATTTCATCAGTTTAGTATTTCATCAGTTATCTGTCTCTGTTACCAATTCTAACTCGAACTGTTTAATGAATCTCGTTGGTCAGGCTATATTTTGAAACCAAATCTTAAACAACTTATGTAACTGTAAATTCGATTTCCCATAGATTATTTGGAAACAGTAGACGTAGAAAATATTTGCATTATGTGAAATATTTTAAGTATTCGCATAAACAATAAATGGTGGGCCTTAAAAAATTAAAATATTATAAAGTTCTTGTGTTATCTTAAATTACGCTAGTCATGAAAATTTGTATGTGATTACTTAAACAATATCGAGTAATGAAACATTCCTGAAATTTTGAATTCTTTTTTTACTATAATATGAAATCAATTTCTGTTTGTATTAACTAAAACCAATAATAGATTTATTTATTTGCTTTCTTTTCATATTTCACAAGAAACACGTTTTGTTTTCAACTGAGGTTATACTGCGAAAATGTGAGATCATTTTATTATCTTAATTTATCATCTTCATTTTTCTCACTTAACTGAATTCGAATTTAAAGTGTAAACTTGATCTGACACCACAACATTCCAAAAACTCCTTTCTCAAAAATTGTAAATATATTTTCAAATGAAATTAAGATATTATAATAAAATCAATATCTATAAAACTATAAATACTTTATAAAATTAGTTTAAAAGTAACACAAAAGTATCGAACTGAAAGAAAATGTAAAATAGATTTTTTAAAACAAAGAATGTTTTTCTTTCTTTCTTATTAAAATTAGTATCACACAGCATCGTTTCTTCTAACAGCGGAGTATTTACAGAATCTTTAAAATAGAAGTAAAACAAAATGAACGTATTTCCAAAAATGGAATGCGATTTCCATCAAGGAATTTTCAAATGCAATAGAAATAGTAAACTCAGCAACAAAGGAAAAAAAGTTACATATCTGAAAACAATACCCCAATAGTTATAATTTTATCATGTATTATTTAACGATTCTGAAAAATATATTTTGTTCAATTTTCTGATATATTCTCACTCCTTGATAGATGATTGACACTAACAACCATAATAATCGTAAAGCAGGTTGAATATTGATTTACCGATTGGAAAACATTTGATTAATTTAAACACTCATTTGAAAAGAATTCTCATAAAATATCGATATATAATGCTCCTGTTTACATATAAATTGAAAGCTTTCACTATTATAATTATAATTTAATGGATGTCATTAACATGCCGTTTACTTGGAACAAATGTTGCTATAGTCTCCTATTAGAACACAGCAACATTTCTATATAACCGTTCGAAATTATTTGCATTATTACTTGCTCATGCTGAGAATTCGAAATTTATTTTCAAAAAATATCGAAGGTTCATTTCTTTGATTTTATAAAAGAATTGGAAACGAAAAGTGTTTCGTAGATTCAAGTTTATGTGTAATGTAAAAAAATAGCAAACCTGGGAGTTATAAATTAACAAAAAATACAGATGTAAATTAAATTTGAATAGAGTAGGAGATTTTATTCTCTCCATTAAAATCATATTTGAATATTAATACATTAGTGCAAGCAATATGATATATAATGAAATTGGAGAAAAAGAACCAAGCATGTAACTTCAATGAAAATTCACCAATAATTTTCACATTAAATACTTACCTAGAAAGACAATGTATTAATTTAATATTCGACATAATGAGAAAGACAAAATTCTGAATTCCTGTATTCTTATTACCAGGTCATCACATAAGTTCTGTCCGAATTTTGAAAAAAGAAAACAAGTGATCAAATTTAATTTTTAATTGAAATGTAATCATCAATGTACATTCCCTGATTATCTATGACTTCCTTCCATCCATTTACAAACTATATAATCGATCAATGTATAACTCTGAAAGAACCCTGAAATGTCAGTTTTGACCACCTTGCGAAAGCTATCTCCCCAAATGATTCTGTAAACTACGAAACACATGGTAGTCTGAAGGAGCAAGGTCGAGACAATAAGGTGGTTGAGGAATTTTTTGCAACCAAGTTCTTCGATCTTCTGTGATATGATCTTTGCTGTGTAGGGTTACGCATTGTCCTGAGGAAACATCACTCCTTTTCAATTCTCTAAAACGGGTCTTTTTTCTTCAAAGCTTGGTTCAAACGCTCTAATTGCTGACAGTACACTTGATCATTGATTGTTGCATTAGGTGGTAACAATTCAAAGTGTATTACTCCGTTGCAATCCCACCAGATAGAGAGAAGAACCTCTTTTGCATGAAGTTCCCTTTCCATGTGTGCATGTGTAGGAGTGTTGATGATAGTGGGGATAATAGGAAGTGGTCAGTGCTAGTGTGTGCGGGATGGTGTGATGTGGTATGCTGGTGTGGTGATATGTGGTGTGTTGTGTGTTGGGTTGTTGTGTGATGGTCTGTTGTGGTATGATGGTGTGGTGATGTGTGGTATGTTGTGTTGTGGTGTGTTGGGTTGTGGTGCAGTGTGGCATGATAAAGTGTGGATGTGTATGGGGCTGTTGCGTTGTAGAAGATGCAAGAGTGAGGTATGTAGGAGTTGAGTGTGAGGGTGGGGTGGAGTATGTGTGAGTGGAGTGTGTGAGTAGGGTAGGGTCGGGATGCGATTTATAGGGATGAGGAGGTTGGTATGTGTAGGGGTTGGGTAATGATGGAGTGACGATGAAGGGAGAGGCTGGAAGGGAGAAGGGGGGTAGGAGCGAAGAGAGGATGTTGGTATTAGAGAAAGAGAGGAGAGGAGAGGTGAGTGGAAGAGAGAAGGAAAGTTAGATGAAGAGGGGAGTGGAGTTGAGCCCTCCTGGCGCAAAGGAGCGAAGAGAGAAGATTAATCCTGTTCACGGCGAAGACGGGATGTATATATATACACACACACACACACACACACACACACACACATATATATATATATATACATACATAAACTCTCAAAAAGTAGGTAGCAATATCTAAGTCTAGTCCAAACCTAATTTTGTAACCTATAATGAAAACCAAGTAAGCAATCCCCACAAAGTATGTATCCACAAAAAAACTTTTTCACTTTGAGAGATAATTAGGTTGAGATCTAGAAACTTCAAAATCGAGTATAAAATATGCGTCTTCCCGTCATCAGGTACCGAAAGGGATACCAGTATGATCTCGATACTTGGGCAGAACGGTTCAATCTGGCAGTGTTTACAACATTAAAAATAACAAGTAACATCATTACAGTAAAGAAATAGTTATAATTTATAGCTACGAAATATTATTCATAACGATGTACTAAATCTGAAAAATACAGCAAACAACGACAGCTAAATTCTTTGCTTCTCATTCAACAAACCATAACGAATATGATAATAACTCAGTGATTATCTATAAGGTATTTAGAGCATCTTACATGCGTTTCAGCAATATAAAGTGATTATAAATAGCTTAATTAAAATGTTCTTTCAAAACGTGACACATGTGAAGCCATTATAGATAGCTTTAAGTGACTAAATAAAATTGCGATTCATTTGGGTGATTGATATACACACACACGCACAAGAGCACACGCAACGCACCCATCACCACCACTACGCAGACGCACATATATAAATGTATATATGTATGTATGCGTGTTTGTGTATATATATATATATATATATATATATATATATATATATATATATATATATATATAAACAATATATGAGTATATGCATATATATATGTACATGTATGTATATACGTTCATCCACATGTACATATAGATACATAACTGGGTACATCACGTGGCAAAAGAACAAGGACAAAAATGGTAAACATGGTACAACAAACAAGCAGGCCACAGAGAAACATCCCCTTCATCAGCTGCCACCATTAAATCTCCGGCGTTTCGAAGAAATTAAGGCAGTACGCATCGTTAAAATGGTTCTTCCCACGAACAGAAATTAAATTGTTTTCCTGGAGGGTAGTGGCGGACGGAAAACAAGACAGGAAAACGAAACGGTGAAATAAACAAACAAAAAGGCTGTACAGCCAGACGTGATGTGTGTATGTCTCGAACGCTGTGAAGCACGTACAGGAGGGGCTAAGAAGTATGTGCGAGCATGGTGATTCCAAGAACGAAAAGAAATAGCAGCCGCACACACGTGACCAAGGCTGTGTGAAGAGAAAGTAGAATAAAAGTGAGCAACGAGAGGTGGAGAGAGAGAGAGATAGTAGTAGTAACGGTGAGAGGCGAAGGACGAGTAACAAGAGATAGAGAGAGAGAGAAAAAAGTAGTGACAGGTAGAGGCGAAGAACAGTAGAGGGAAGAATGAGAGGGGGAGATAGAAATAGAGAGAGTCGCGATAGAAAAATAGTTAAAACTTACTGTATAAAGGTAACGCGTGCGTTCTGTCGTGATACAAACAATATATGAGTGTATGCATATATATGTACATGTATGTATATACGTTCATCCACATGTACATATAGATACATAACTGGGTACATGACGTGGCAAAAGCACAAGGACAAAAATGGTAAACAAGGTACAACAAACAAGCAGGCCACATAGAAACATCCCCTTCATCAGCTGCCACCATTAAAACTCCGGCGTTTCGAAGAATTAAGGCAGTACGCATCGTTAGAATGGTTCTTCCCACGAACATAAATTAAATTGTTTTCGTGGAGGGTAGTGGCGGACGGAAAACAAGACAGGAAAACGAAACGGTGAAATAAACAAACAAAAAGGCTGTACAGCCAGACGTGAAGTGTGTATGTCTCGAACGCTATGTATATATATATATATATATATACGTATGCATGTATAAAAGAAGGAAAAGAAAATGGCGATTGGGAATTAAATCATTATTTATTAACAGAAAATTAATCATCTTTATTTACAGCTATTTTAATTAATGAACAGTAAACATCAAATAAAATTTAAATTTATATTTACATGACCTGAGCATAATATCTTCAGAAGGAAAAACACTTAGCATTGGATGTTTTATATGTATTTATGGATTCATTCAACTTGCAATAATGAATTCATAAACACATATAAGGCTTTATTTTTTATTGTCTGAAGATATTATGCTCAGGTTATATACATATAAATTTAACATTTACGTAATATTTACTGTGTATTAACTGAAACAGTTGGAAGTAAAGATGATTAATTTGCTGTTAATAACAAACAATTAGTTTGGCAAACTCCATTTTCTTTTCATATGAATATAAACTACCTCTTTATATATAGATACCTCGGCCTTTCTCTCTCCCTTTCATAACATCAGTGGCTTGGAGAGAGAAGGCTGGTATGCACAGTCGACTGCTGGTCTTCCATAAACAACGTTGCCCAGAATTGTTCCTCGGAGGTTAACCTAGTTGTAATCCCATGGTCATTCATAACAGAAGGGAATCTTTACCTATATATGCATATATAAGTACGTATATATAAGTACGTATATATATATATATATATATATATATGCGAGTAAAAATAAATACAAAAAAGGTGGGTTTTTTTGTATGATTGTGTATAGAGGAATATATTATTTTGCTTAAAAGAGTTCCAACACTGTCTGTTTTTTTATGTTTTATTTATATTCCTGCAGAACTAATGTGGGGTATAGAATATGGAATATACAATATACAATATAAAATAAAATAAAATAAAAATGGATGGCACCAT